>NC_060956.1:21451972-21501972 GCF_910589235.1 Vespa crabro
TGAGGATCGCTGCGTATCGAGAGTTGGAATCTTGGCGTGGCATCGGCACCGATTAATAATTACGGCATTGTCGCCCTCGCTAAACTCGCTTTAATCAATGTCATCGGGCCAATTTCCGATTACCGCTAGCTTCCATCTCCTCCTCCTCCTCCTCCTCCTCCTCCTCCTATCTCCTCCTCTTCTACCACCCTATCCTACTATCACGGCCTTCTCTGCAGGAAATTGCGCGAGTGCTACGCGACCGAAACGTAAGCGGAAGTCGCGATTTATCGGCCGGTTATCGATTATCTAAGGCTGGACATGAAAGTGTCCTTTGAGATTCCAAATTGTCCGTTCCAGTTTCGAAATGAGATTGCCGATTGATTTTCCTTACCGTATTATCTGTTATTTCACATTAAATAAATCATGTTATGTATTTTCTTTTCTTTCTTTTTTCTTTTCTTTTTTTTTTTTCTTCTCCTTTTTTTCTTCTTTTTTTATAATTTTCATAATTTTTATTTGAAAGTTGTTACTGTGACAAAAGCAAGAAACAAAGAAAGAAGGAAAGGAAAAAAAAAGTTCGTTCTTCAATAAATATCTGAAAACGTTGAGAGATTAATTCGTGTCTCGGTGAGGAAAAAAAAAAAAAAAAGAAAAAAGAAAGAAGAAAAAAAATATCCAAGAGTTTTCGTAAATCTAAAATAAATTATACGTAGTCATCGGGTTTAGGCGAGGTGCGAGGACATTTCACGAGGAATTGCAAGGTAATTCGAAAGATCTTTTATTATCGGCAATTTATCAAAGCGTTCCTCGTTGACTTGCAGAATCGAAAGAAGAGAAACTATTTTTCTGTTTTAAGTACGCAGTGAAATGGGATTAGTCATTTAGCGTGTTTCGTGCACATACGATGTTACGGTGAATAAAGACGTTGGATCGATTCTTTCTAATTATCATAAATAACCATAAATCTGCTTTAGAGAACATTTAAAGGACTTTCTGACAGGTAGTATTTCTTTTATTGGGCAAATTTTCCTAGCGGATTTAAAATAAACCCACTAAAGTTTCTTCTTTCTACCTGTCCACAGGTATTAAGACAAGATGGTCGTACTTTTCCTTCTAAGATAACAGTATTCCAAGGACAAGAAATTTTTATCTCTCTTCTTCCCCCGCCTCCTGGCCCCCCCGCCCCCTCGCTCCTCTCTTCCTCTCTCCCTTTTCTTTCTCTGCTCTTGGGACATAAGCCCTTTCGTTGTTACAGGTGTCTTCTAAGCCGATTAGACGCGCAACATTGCCGATGACGATTTCACGAGGAAACTTAACCCTTGTTTCACGCCGGTGAATAACGTTTCTTTCTTCTCTGACGAGAGAGAAAGAAAGTGTGAGAGAGAGAGAGAGAGAGAGAGAGAGAGACAGATCTTAATACCTACTCAATGATCGCGATCGTAACGTTCGGTGACGACAGTCGCGGATTAAGTGTCCTCTTCCTGTATATCTATATCCATACGTCGGATCAAGCAAGATTCTTAATATCATTTAACGCTTCGATTCGTTCTCTCACTTTTATCTTTTCCTTTTCAAGATACAACCGAGATTTATATGTTGGGACAGCAAACGACTATATAAGATTATTAAATATGATATTATGTCGGAACTGAAAAAAAAAAAAAAAAAAATCCTATTATAGTATTGAACCAGAAGTCAGTAATTCCATTTAGTTTGGTTTTATTTAGAGTTATTATTATATTTTCAATAAAGATTAGGATGTCACGTTGAAATGGTCTCCATTTCAATATGATTTTTAGGATGAATGAGATATGTTTCTTTGGTTTATTTAGGTTAACAGGTTATTGTTGTTCTTTCCGCAAGTAGATAGTCGTTTGATAAATAAAGAAAAGATCGTAAAGAAAAGGAAAGAGAGAAAAAGGAAATAGGTAGATACTATGGTACACTCAATCGCAGACGATTTAAGACCCGCCATTGACTCCTTATCGACCTCAGAGTTCGTCCGCAAATGAAAACTTTCACCACCTTCTTTCGCAAACTTTTTACCATCGAATAGATTCAGTGGTAGAACTTTGACGGCAAACGCGCGCGAATTCTCTCCTTATTTCTTGGGGTTCGGTGAACGGATCGTCTTCTTAGAAAGCGAACATCTGCAAATTGTTGTCGAGGTATCGTTTGCTAAGATGCAACATTGCAAAAATTTGCACGTTGGTCTTTCAAGAAGGACAAAGTTATATTGTCGTTTATAAATGGTATTTAATTCTTATTAATAGACATATAACACATAAGGCAAATTTATCGAAAATAATATATGAAAATGTGTTAGAAAATTTGTAAGATAATATAATTATCTATGAAAATTTTCTAATATATATATATATATATATATATATATGAATATTTTACGTTCAACATTTAAAGGGCAATATAAGACGAAGAGAAATATGTGTGGGGTCTTTTTGGAGACTCCTGATCCTTGAAGAAACTTTTCAGGATCTTTCCTACAGCGTGCGAACCTTTCTTTCTTCTTATTCCTCTTCCCTCTTGTTCTTAGCTAGACAAAGCTGCCGACCATAAAAGTGTCCACCCTTGTGTTCGATGCTTGCTTTACGAGCGTCAAAAAGAGGAAGAGAAAGAGAGAGAGAGAGAGAGAGAGAGAGAGAGAGAGAGAGAGAGAGAGAGATGGAGAGAGAGAGATACCTTGAAACAAACCAGGTATTCGACAAGTTCTCTCTCACTTTCTACTTTTTTTTTTTCTTTCACTTTTGACGACATTTCGGCCATGGCTTTTGTTGTCTGCAGGACGATTACAAATCGTTATCACATCTTTTAATCTTTAGAAATCGACTAATTAGTCAATATACCACCGATCAACCTTTTTCTTTCATCGATCCTATCGATGGGAGAACTAAACTCCTATCTAATTAGTCGAACTTGTAAACGTGAACGACACGACGTTAGAGTAAAAGCAAGTTTGTTGGGAGGTCGAAAATTGTTTGAAACCAAAAACAGACAGATCGTTGCTTAACCACGGTCTCTTATTCATGGATCCATGTCAAATTTTAAAGACAATGGAAGCAGAGTTAACGAGAGGATCGAATTGTTTTCAGTAAAACTGTAGAGAGAGAGAGAGAGAGAGAGAGAGAGAGAGAGAGAGAGAGAGAGAGAGAGAGAAAAGTTTTTAACAAGAGATATACCAAGAGATGAGACACTTTAAGGGGTCGAAAGATATAAATATTTTTCTATTCGTATTTTACCCTACTTTCTCTTGACTTCGTTTTGTTTGTCTCTCGGTTTCTTCGAATGCAAATTTTTCATACGTTCGAAAGTGTCGCCAAAAGATTCTTATTATTCCTTTTCTTGGAATAATTTCTCTTTTCTTTCAGGTAAACTCATTGGTATTCAACTTATCTGACTTTAAAAAAGTTCTTTAAAAGTTAATTATTCTTGGTTAACGTTAAAGAGTGATTCTATTATTCTATTTTCGACATTTCGATATTTGAACGTTCCATGGGAACGAAGAGATTATAGTATCACGGATCGTTATCGCAAAAATAATTCGAGAAAAAAGTATCTGAAATAGGAATTCATTCGAATTGTCTGGTGAAAATGATTTTCTGGGTAAATCCTTCAAAGGGACCGAAAGCCGATGGAGAAGAGTCGATTGATAGCGGAACGTTGATATCGTAAAACGAAATTTCGAATGGAAAATAGTAGCGGAGGAGAACCAAGCCTGGTGGTACTGAAAACGATACGGTCGCTAGCGAGATGTTTTTGGCTAACGAATCTACTCGATTCTATTAGATTTTTGATCCTTTGTATGTACATGAATGGGAAAAATCGTACGTGTATTTGTTTTTCGATTGGAAATAGGCGTAAATCTTCTTCTTTTTTCTCTCTCTCTCTCTCTCTCTCTCTCTCTCTCTCTCTCTTTCTCTTTTAATCCTTTCTAACACCTAGATCGTCCTTCATAATTTTTCATTCGTATTTTTTATTCGTTTTCTATCGATTCGTCGTTCTTTATCGTCGATGTAAATGAAAGATTATTTCGAGTACGGACGGAAAAGGTTTAAACAACGTCGGAAACAATGGATCGATACGCGGTCCATCTCCGACTGTCTGGAACTTTTATCTCGAGAGTTTCGGATAGAGTTTCTCTCTCTCTCTTTCTCTCTCTCTCTCTCCGACGAGTTATCCGAGAGAAAATAGTAAAGTCTCCAGACACCTTCGTGATATCTCAAACTTTTGACGATCGATAGCGTGTCGCTTCTAAATTTCACGTAGAAATTCGACGTTAATGAAAAAAAGGGGAGGAAAAAAAAAAAAGGAAAGAGAGAAATATACGCACACGCACACGCACACACGTAGAGAAATTTTCATTCAACGTGAAATCGAATAAAAATGATCTCTCTTTCATTTTCGTTTTCTCGATCGAAGTCATGAAATATAAAAGTTCCTTTTGCAAACAACCAACCATTCGATTTTCGAATTCGTTTACAGATACGAGCGCTAACCAGTGACAACGTTATCTCGGAAATATTTCGCGTTCGAAACTTCTACATGTATTTCCTATCGCTCTCGTAACTTTCATTTTGACCGTAAAAATGGTCTACTCGGAAACGCGTTCGGATTTTATCGCTCGATGTGAAAATACGTCCGAGTATATTGTCGGATATATCGGTTTTTTTTCTTTTTTTTTTTCTTTTCTTTTTTTCTTTTTTTTCATCGGGCTTCTATTTTAAAGCAAAACTCTATATAACTTCCGATCATCAGATAATGCTCGATCACTTTTATTATTAATTTCTATTTTGAATAAAAATTAAAACGTTACCGTTCTCTATTCTATTCTCTTCTCTTCTCTTCTCTTCTCTTCTCTTCTCTTCTCTATATTTAATCGTAAAAGAAGAAAAGTATCGAAATTCAATCGATTCTTAAAAAAGGATATCAAAGTATTTTAAAAGAAATACGATAGCCTTCGATAGCATTACCGTTTTAATTAGGCTAGTCGTTTCCGAAGGAAATGAGTTGTGTCCGGATGCGAGACTGCACGATAAAGTACGTACCTACACGGTTTTCCGGAATGCAAGCTGACGCGGTAGCCCGTGTCGAGACGCGCGTTTACACGGCAGGAGGGGGACCACCTGACACCGTGTGTCGGCCAACGTAACACGAGTTGCAGCGGGGGCGGAGGTTGCTTTAGTGAGAGGCACACGCGAGCCTCAGGGGCGTGTGCCCGTCCCTATCTACGCGTTGGCTTTTACAAACAACGATATTATTTCGCGACTAAATTATCTTATTTACCTAATCCTAAATATTCAATCTACTATAAACATTTTCTAGCAGTCTCTCATTGGTATCAATTTTCATACGAATTATCAATGCCTCTATCGTCGAGTGTTAATAATTTATATATTAAAAAAAAAAAAACAAAAAAAGAATAAGAAAAGAAACTAATTAGCAAGGACAAAATAATCATACTCTATATCGATATAGAAAATAATTTATTTAGAAAGATTTGCAAATTTAATTTTCTACGAAATAGTTGCGAATAAGCGCATCGTTTAGTCGATGTCTCTGAAACCTACTTTTGTTTCAAAGCAACGTTTAATTAAGTAGACGTTTATTGGCAAAAAGAGAAAAAGAAAAAAAAGGAAACAACAGAAAAGAAAAGTTTTCTTTGGGTGCGGCACAGTGACTTCCTAGGAAACATTAGAAAGCAAGGGTTAAGCGATCCTCTGTCGTTGCATTGGCTTAAGTCTTTCTCGTCGCCGTGCAAGCAAGTCGGTTCCTTATCGTTTTACATCGTTGTTACGAAGAGAAGGAAATAATCGCGCACGTGCGTGGCTTTTCGCGATACTCTATGGCAATGCTGCTGCTAGAAAGGGGACGCTTCGCGAAACGAAAGTTTCCAAGAAGAAGTTTGTAATGGGATAGCCGTGCCACTTGCAAAAGCCACGGAATGCGAGCGATAACCGTAGACTTAAATCCTTTTGCGTTTCTTCTTGTTGCACGAGAAAAAGATTTTTTTCTACAAATTTCAAACGTTAGTTCAAACAATTAACTTGTTTTAACGTTTTCGACCCTTTCTAACAATACAATCTAATAGGGGTTTTTTTCTTTTTTTTTCTTTCCCCCCCCCCCCTCGTTATTTGTCCCTTCGTCTAATTTATTACATAATAAATTTATCCATTTATATATCCGGTAATGCGTTTTATGGTATTCCATTTAAAAAGGAAAAGATGTTAAAAGTCATACCAAATAAACTTAGGCTACCCTCAAAATGAAAATCTGTTAGAAGTCAATTATCTCGAGTGAAATGTCCGTATTTCTTATCTTAACACGAAACGGAGGAGACCTTTTCACGTGTTCTCTCCTTTGTAAAGTCATAAGAAACGTGTAAGCCACATTTCGACTGGACGAAATTTAGTGAGGCAACAGAAACCAGGTGCCAATATGGTAATAGAGCGAAACATCGGCATTTATACACATATATATATATGTGTGCATATATATATATATATATATATATATATATATATATATATATTTGTCTTAAGTATTTTCTGCTCACGTGTTACCGGTATGTTACGCAGATGTGTTTTTAGTTTAAAGTAGTTCCTTGAGCAAAGTCGTAAAATTTGGCCTTTAAAATTTTGCCATTGGCATTTAAATGCGTAAAGTGACACTGCAAAAAAATTCCACAATTTTTATTTTATTAAATTTCATTATCGTTAAATATTTGATAAAGAAAAGAAAAAGGAAAAGAAAAAAAGAGAAGTAGAAATTGTTATTATTCATTTGTCGCACAGATCTATCAGATAATTATTATATACTAACTTGGCGTACGTAACAAACGGTACGTACCTTTATCATCTCTTTTTTTTAACATAATAAATGATTATTACTTCTTAGCAAATCACTTTTGTTCTCAATCGTCTTAAAGATTTTCTTTCGCACGTTTCGTCGCCCGTCGAAAGAGTTCAACCCTTTTTGTCGTTTCCGAAAGAAAGAAAGGAAGGAAGGAAGGAAAGAGAGAGAGAGAAAGAAAGAAAGAAAGAAAGAAAGGAGGAAGGAAGGGGACACCATCCGGTCACGTACAGACCGCCACGGCTGTTCACGATGTGGGGGCTCCAAGAAATCGTAACTTGCCGTGTTTATCACCGGCAGGAGCGGTGCGAGTTCGCCGCGTCGTTGCCGTCGGGGAATAGCTCCTTGCCGAGCGTTCCAATCCTATGGGGTTTTTTTTTCTTCCTTTTTTCCTTCCTTTTCTTTTTCGTTTTTTCTTCCTTTTTCTTTTTTTTTCCTTTTCTTTTTTTTTTTTTTTGGTATTTTTCTCTCTCTTTTTTCTTTTTTTGGTTTAAAAAAAAACTTTACCACGGTCACAGTGAGAAGGGCTCAAAACCTTCCGCGCCTTTCCCGCGAATCCGTGCCGTCGCATTCTACACCCACGTTCTCTGCTTCTCGCGAGATTCTCTTCGCGGAATATCCTCTCGTTCTGCTTCTCCCCGCCCCGCCTCACTCCGCCTCGCCTCGTCTTGCCCTTCTAATATACCTATACTCACCCTTCATTTAAAAACTTCGTTTCTCGATGAAACAGTACATTCAAGTATTTTTTTATTATTTTCACAGTTTAATTTGTTCCACGATATAATGCAAATTATTGATAAGAGTTGAAATAATTATTAATTGTCAAGTAATTTTATGAATACTTATAGAGATCGTTTGGGGTACCTTTAATGTATTCTTTTTTTTCTCTGTCTATCTTTTCATTCGGTTACTTTACAAATACCATAGTACTTTATATATATACATATATATATATATATATATATATATATATATATATATATATAAGTAATTAACTTTTGTGTCAGTATAACTTTTTTAAAAAATTGTTGGTAATATTCTTTTGTTTCTTCTTTTTTTTTTATAACAAATTGATTTATTTATCTGTTACGTCGAAATTGATCTCGACGTAGAAGAAAAGTAAAATTTGCAAAGAAAGAAGTTGAAAAGAGTCATGGAAAGAAAGAAAAGAGAAGAGAGAGGGGGAAGAGGTTTCTCTCTTTTCTTGGACTTCTTTCTCTCTCTCTCTCTCTCTCTCTTTTCTTCCTTCGTTTCCTCCTCGCACGCCGGAGGGCCAAGAGTTCGCGGTGGGGCCGTTCATCAGAGGCAACTTGTCACGCCGCTGGGCATCGGACATAAATTCCACTCCGTAATGTGACAGGTCCTCGCTTCTACCCCCGAGAAAAGCATCTTACGGCTCCGTTCCGTCCAACGGGTGTCTCAGAATTCTTTCCTTTTACCGAGGTCGTCCTCGTTCAAGTTGCACGTTCGATTCTAAACGATCCGTTACTCGCAATGTTTTTATTTCAGTTTCTTTCTTTTTCTTTTTCTTTCCTTATTTTTCTTTTCTTTTTCTTTTTCTTTTTCTTTTTTTTTTTTTTTTTTTTTTTTAAATAACACAAAGAAAAATATTGTAATTCATTATTTCAACATGTTATTATTTCATGAAAATAACTCGCGTTTCACGTGTTACAAGCAATATTATTATAGTAATTTTTTTTCTCCTCTTCACGAGCAACGACAATGACAATTATCAAGGAAAATTGAAGATTAAAATAATGAAATAATATATGTTTGTATTAACGATGTATTTGGGAATTATTTTAAGTATCCGCGTCTTTTTTAAACTTTTTGTGATCAATCGAGCTTTTTTATCCTCGACTTATATTGTAAAACTTTTTAAAAGGGATGATTCAAGGAGAAAAGGGATATATGTCTAGATTGTTGAGAAAGGAGTAAAGTGAGAAGGGGGATAGATGTATGTATGTAGAACGTCGGTGGTGTAGCACTGTTGGTACGAAGCCGCAAAAGCGACTTAATGTTCCCATTTGTTCTGCAGTTCTCCGGAGGCGATTCATTCTCACCCTTTGCGCATCCGGGAAATACGGGGAACATGGTTCCGTGTAAACGACACCACCTTCGGAGCTACCACCTCGAAAATAGTGACGCGAAAGAAATTAATTGTTCTTTGTTTTCTCTTTTTTTTTTTTCAACTTCTTCTTTTCTTTTCCTCTTTTTTTTTTTATCCCGTTTATTTTTTTCTTTTTTTTTCTTTTTCTTTTTCCCCCATTTTAATTCCAATACAAGATGGAAAATTAGATCGCCCTCTGATTGAATTATATTTGCGTAATACATACAATTCTGTACTTGTAATTGACTTATATTTTCAAAGATTTTTATTTATTTATTTATTTCTTTTTTTTTTTTTTTTTCTTTACATAATTCTCGTTCAAATCGACAATAAGTAAATCTGATAATATTCCTGAGTGGTCGACAACTAAGTTAAAATTACTTGTTAAGTTGAAGAAAGAAATTACCGAAATAAACACATTCTCTCTCTCTCTCTCTCTTTCTCTTTCTCTTTTTCTCACGAATGTGGCTATTTGTTTATCATCTCGTGCTGGCACCTGTCACTTTAATAGGCACGACGAACGCCTCTATTATGCGTTTATATGCGTGGATAGATATTAAGTTGCTACGCGGTGGACACGCGAATCGCTCATCAAAAGGATTAACGCGCTAATATGCCGTTAAGTCCTGACGCTCATTAGTCGAGGAGACAAATCATTAAGACTTAACGGCGGATATCGTGAGTACCCGTTAGACGACGTTAGGTGCAAAGTACAAGGCGCGCGTTTCTGACTAATCGAAAAATTTCTAAGGTATGACCCTGAAAGAATACATATTTCCTATTAAAATCTTATCGTTTCTGTTTATAATCTCTCTCTCTCTCTCTCTCTCTCTCTCTCTCTCTCTCTCTCTCTCTCTCTCATTATCGAATGATATTAAATGATTATCGAATATTTTAAAATGATTTTTCATATGCCAACCTAGATATTTTCTTTCTTTCTTATTTCTTATATAAAATAAACATTATAAAGTTAAGACTTTAGAAAAATTTTCAGGAAAAATAATGTCTGAAAGAAAGTGTGACAAAAAGGAGAAAATCGTACTGCTGTTGACTGGTGACTTTGATGGGATCAAATATATTAATTTCTTTTTTTTTTTTTTTTTTTTTTTTTTTTAAAGGGACGACGAAACGTCATACCTCAACGTTACATTTACCGATTCTAACGTGTCGCAACAAGGAGAATGGAGAAGAGAGTAGAGAACGACGTGATCGTGAACGGAGCGTATTAATCTCTCGCGTTACAATGCACGAACCGCCTCGGACCGAGCCGTATCCAATCCGAAATAAATATTGCCGATTATTAACTCGGCACGCTGCCCGTTGGAAGGGAAAGGAGATGATAGAAAGAGATGGAGAAGATATGGAGAGAAGGTATAGAGAGATGGAGAGATGGAGTGTAAGAGAGAGAGAGAGAGAGAGAGGGAGAGAGAGAGAGAGAGAGAGTGAGTGAGTGAGTGAGATGAAGGAAGAGAAGGAGGACTAGGAGGAGGAGGAGGAGGAGGAAGGGATCGGTTCGTGAGACGGTTGAGACGTTAAGTGGGCCCATTAGCCACGTTCCTAGGACCGGCAACTCTTGACTCGCGCATTCCTGCGCGTGTGGATCCTTTTTCGATCCTTTCGTAAGTGCCGCCTTTTTAGGCTATACCCTCGTTTAACAGAGAATACCATTAGTGTGAATAGTTTCTCGTTTGTATTTCATATTTACTATGAAAACATTGTTTCCAAATATTCATGAGATAAATTTCAATTTGCAATTGACCCTTTTGTATGTACTTGTAAAAAAAGGCAAAAAAAAAAAAAGAAAAAAAAAAAAAAAAAAGAAAAAAAGGAAAATAAAGAAAATCGTGAAAAAAGAAAAACAAATAAAACACAATTAAGATTGATTTGTTAATTATTAATATATATCTAAGAGTTTGAATGATGATAGAGAAAGAAAATGAGAGCGTGTAATAAATCGCTCGTAGTGGTATAGGATCGAAAGAACCGCCCTTGGCGTTAACCGACCCTGTCCAAAGGTTCGGACGAAGGAAGGCGCGGCCAAAGGAGTGACACGGCGGCGCGTTAACTGGCCTGTGATTTCTTCTCGGCTGTCGAAGCACTCTGCTAGATCGAGGATACCCTTTCGGTGACCTCGACGAAGAGAAGAGAAGAGAAGAGAAGAGAAGGGAAGAGAAGGGAAGAGAAGAGAAGAGAAGAGAAGAGATGAGACGAGAAGAGAAGAGAAGAGAAGAGAAGAGAAAAGAAGATAGCGGAGATAAGAGAGTCCAGGTGTTCCATGATCGTCCGACAAAGGGTTCGAAGGTTCGAGTGCTCTCTCATACTAATATACACATGTACATATTTATCGTACATACTTTATACACATTATCACAAATATGTTGTATATGAATATATGTATGTATATATATATATATATATATATATATATATATATATATATATATATATATGTATAGATATATGTGTATATATAGACGTGTCATTCCATCGCATCGATTCAAATGAGCCCAACGAGGGATCGAAGAAGCTGCAGGATCCTTTTCTGGATCTTCCACGACACCCTATAAAGATGTCACCCTGGCCAACGACGCCATCTTGATCGCTAAAGTGAGAAAGAGATAATGAAAGAGAGGAAGAGAGAGAGAGAGAGAGAGAAAAATAGAGAGAGAGAGAGAGAGAGAGAGAGAAAGACGCACGTCAGCAAATTCCAAGTGGTTCGCCAACTTGAAACTCATCCTCCTAACTGCCTCTCTTATCCATCGATTTCTATTTCACGACTCACGGACCACGATCACGTCACGTTTTATTAAGCGTAAACGTTCGATAATGCAGTCCTCTACTTCTCTAATTCGTACGGTGATGATAGAGAAAGCCAGTCAGCTCGTAATCTCGATAGTTTCGTTTATCTTCACATGAGCGGAAGATTAAATTTACACATAGTAGCGCCATGGAACAATGCCCGAAGTTGTTTAGACTAGCTGGTAAATATTTGAGAGTCGGCTTCTCTCTCTCTCTCTCTCTCTCTCTCTCTATCTATCTCTTTCTACCTACCTATCTGTCTATCTATCTATCTATCTTTCTTTCTTCTTTTTTGCTTCTATACACCAAACAGCCCTGTGGGCCGACGCTCATCGACCGGGGAGCCATACGTAACACACGTACCTTTTCCCTCGACGCGTTCACTCTTTCCGATCGATGTTTGCTCCGGCCATTTCGATTTAATTGCTCGCGAATTGCACGTTAATGATCATCCCACGAGGCAACGCGCGTTTGTTATCTCATTCCCCATTGCCTTTATAATCGATACGATTAAAGAACATTAGATAAAGTAATATAGGATTGTTTCGAAGAAAACTTCTGATAATAAATATGATTGATTTTTTATTAGATAATATTGTTAATAGGATATGGATACTTTTCTTTTTCTCTTTTATTTATTTATTTATTTATTATTTTCTTTTTTCTTTTTTTTCCTTTTTCATTTTCTCTCTTTATCTTCACTTTTTCTTCTTCTTGTGCAAAAATATATTATTTTCATAATTAGATATAACATACGTCATTGAAAATTTTTCTAAAGCATACCGTCCAATCCGTGGACGTTATCTGACTATCTAATAAATCATGCGCAGGAAACGGAAGTCCATTTCTACTCTACCGTGGTAGAATGGATGACGAAAAATAGGTAGAGAAGCTAGAAAGAGAAGGAGAGAGGGAAAGAGAGAGAGAGAGAAGGAAGGACAACGTGGGTGCGGCTTCGCGAGAACGAAGGATCAGGGGAGGATCGGGGATGGTTGTAACGAGTGACTGGAAGGGTTTAGAGATGAGATCGGTCACCGGAAGTTTCGTCGTAGCGGACACCATTAAAAACGACGGCGTTACTAGTATCGTTCTCATGAATACTCATCTTTATCAACTTATATTAATTTCGAACGAAGTCATTATGAAATTGAAACGATCTTTCTCTCTCTTTCTGATTTCTCGCAGACTTAATTTTTATATAAACGTAGGTACCTACATTTCCGTCTTCCTTTCATTTTTTATTTTTAGACATAATCAATCGAATAAGATCTTCAAGAAAGGAGAAAAATGAAAGAAAAGAAATAAATTGATTGAAGAGACCTCGAGAATTTAAAAGAAAATTACGTAAATTCAGGGATTTGATTGAAATGGAAGGGAGATAGTTAGGTAGTTAAGGGTTACGAAGTCAGACAAGTAAGCGAGCAAGCACAGAAGCAAGCAAGTAAATAGGTAGGTAGGTAGGTAGGTAGGTAAGGCAGGCAGGCAGGCAGGCAGGCAGGCAGGCAGGCAGGGGGGCAGACAGGTAAGCGCGCGTCGTCGTTCTCGTCGTCATCGTCGTCGTAAAGATTGCGTAATTAGGGGAAGCAGATTTTTCACTTGTCGGGCATCATTGAAGTTTTGCTCATTAGCCGTTGTCGTTGACGCCGACTTCGGCATCAGCGACAACAGCAGCAGCAGCAGCAGCAGCGGCAGCAGCAGCAACAGCAGCAGCAGCAGCACAGTGTCCGTGTAGCTCGGTGTGTTACGTGGGTGCGCGGCGCAATAGTTGGAGCATCCGCAACTCGTGGATGGCTCTGGTTGGTTGGCTCGGCTTCGCTCTGGTTGGTCTTGACGTTGCTCCTGCCTGATAGAGCATCGCACCCCCTCTTCTCTCCTCCCCTCCTCCCTTTTTCTCTCTCTCTCTCTCTCTTTCTTTCTTTCTTCGACGTTCCTCCTTGCTCTCTTTGATACTCCCTCCTTCCTCTTCTATATCCTCCACCTCCTCCTCTTCCTCCTCCTCCTCCTCCTCCTCTTTCTCTAGTATTTTCCTCTCAGCTTCGGCCCTCGAATAGCGAATCTGCCTCGCAGGCTTACGTCCCTAATGAACCATGTAATAACGTCGCGACGCCCAGAAAAATAAAAAGGAGAAAGAGTTTCGCTTGGATTTCTTCACTTTTTCTTCTTTCTCTTTCTCTTTCTCTCTCTTTCTCTCTCTCTCTGTTTCTCTAACTTCGACCAAATCTCGACTTTCCTTTCTATTGCGATATGTACTTGACGGGTTAAGATTATCCTTTAACCCTTTTAACACTCTTATAATTCTTTGCTATATTTAACTAGACACTTTATATTTTAATACAAGAAGGATATAAGTGATTATTTGTAGAATGTATGATGTGATTATTATTAATGAAAGGATTACCAATTAATAGTAAATTATATTTGGTCTCTCTTTATATTTATTTGTAAAAATGCCAAAGATTTTTTGTTTTTTCTTTTTTTTTTTTTTGCCTCATTTTCTTTTTTCTTTTTTTTTTTCTTTTTTCTTTTTGATCAATCGACTAAACAATCTCGTTGAAAGCGTTAAGCTTAATAAAAGATCAAAAGGCAATCGAGACCACGTAAGGAAACAAGCACTCCATTCTCTCTTTCTTTCTCGAGGAACACATTTCGTTACGACTATCCGTCATTTTCACAGCTAATGTAACACACGAGAAGTCTGTCTACGCTTTCGTCAAAGAATCATGACGATCGCCGCCGGTACGGACGGGGCCACACTTTCACGTCCCAAGCGTAAAAATCGACTATTCGACTTACACGTATTATGACGTATATACATACATAATAGATACATTTCTTCATAGAGTAAGACTAATATCAAACGTAAGATTGATGTCCTATCGTAATCAAAATCGTTAATTAAGAAAAAATTTTCACTTTAACAATAATTCATAAAATATCATATATTAAAACATATGTTGGCACATATATAAACGCAGTCCAATTATTTCTATGTGTATATATAATATATGCATATATATATATATATATATATACATTTCGTTCCACGATATATATGAATGAATAATAATAATCGGTCGCATTCCGCGTCGTTTTACTGAAAATTTTATAGTCGCCTTTACGATTCGAAGAAGAAAGACGCGGTTCCCCGATCATCGGCACGATCGCTGCGGCACGTCAAAGGAGGGTCGGCACTCAACGAGGAATGGATAGAGGGATGGAGTGAGCGAGCGAGAGAGAGAGAGAGAGAGGTAGATAGAGAGACTTGGTCGATGAATGATGTCTCTATAATGTATCACCGCGCGTATCTTAATATCAGGCGTTTCTCTGATGCGCGCGGACGTGAGTCAGGCGTGAAGTCGCATACATCACGCTGCATTCCCTTCGTGGCGAGCACGTCCAGGATCCTTCGAGCACAGTGTACGGCCTCTTCGAGTTCTTTACGAGTTTCCTCTCTCTCTCTCTCTCTCTCTCTCTCTCTCTCTCTCTCTCTTTTTCTCTCTTCGTCTTCGACCTCCATGCTTGCACAGACAGAAGACTTGGGGAATGAAACGTTCCTTCGATTTACCGAGTAACTTTAACACTCATTAGAGACTGTTTAATATATATATATATATATATTTTTTTTTTTATTAATGGAAAGAAAAAAAATTGTTTAGATGAACGGCAACGTCTTTTTTATTCTCGTTTTTTCCTTTTTCTTTTTTTTTTTTTTTTTCTTTTTATTCGTTCCTTTCGCCATTTCATACAAACAGTTCTTCAAAAGTGCACTTCATTCGAGTTATAATTCGAGTAAGTTTAATAATTAATGCGACAGATAATTCCGCTTATAAATATTCAATAGTAATAAATTCGGATAGCAAGTCGACAGCTCGCTGAGACGTGGCTTGTATGATCTCTGTTGCAGGGATTGGAACGCGACGGGCAACGTGCGCGTACAAGAGTCCTGGCCGACGTGAGCGGATTTCGCCGCGGCTAACTCGAACTTCTCCAACGACGAAGGATCAGGATCCTTGATTGTTTCGCGCCTCACGGTGAGTTACCATCCTTTTCCAATATTCCCTTCCTACGGACGATCAATTATTCTCCGTTCGTTCCTCGATAAAATGGATTAAAAAATTCGTTAAACATATTCCTTTATTATCTTGTTTGAATGTATTTATAATTTATAATGATTTTCTTTATATCGTCAAATTTTCTTACCCACGATCTTTAACCATCGTCCATTTCAATTCGTTCGATCGCAACTTAATTAGTAACGAATTGTAAAGTTACGGACAAAACGATGTTACAATTAAGATGCCACCGCGTTTTGGTGTCGACGAAGATGGATCGAGTCCAGTTTGGGAGATCGCCCTCTCCATCTCTTTCTCTCTCTCTCTTTATCTTTATGTCTCTGTCTTTGTCTCTGTCTCTCTCTCTCTCTCTCTCTCTCTCTCTCTCTCTTTCTCTTACTTGTACGGCGTGACCGATCCCAGCCGTTTTGCCCCAGTTTCGCTCGACAGATCGATCTGCACGGCGCGTTCGTTACGCTCGGACAAACTAGGCGAGATCGATCGAAGGGTCGATCCAATTCGCGTCTCGAAACGCCCGCAAAATCAGCCTGCTCGAGTCCTCCATCTCCTTCTTTAGTCGAGAAGCAACATCACCACCGATCATCCTCCTCCTTATCCTCCTTCTCCTCCCTTGCGGTGGCTTTAATTACAAAGCTTACTTAAAAAATTCTCCCAAACCGTTTCGAGCACTATCTTGCCCGATTGCTTGGCAAAAAGCGAAAGACACCTTTCGTTTCGGTCAAACGAGCCTGCCACGTTCCACCGTTTCTTGTCCAGGAACATCTTCGATCCGCCCCAAACACGAAATCGCTCCTGCCCAACCCAATTTCGCGATGCTTCACCTAATCGACGAAGCATTCGACCGGTATAACCTTTTTCCCCCTTTACGATCTCTCTTTCCTTATTCTCTCTCTGGTGCGTCTCTCTCTCTCTCTCTCTCTTTCTCTTTGACTTCCTACATTCGTTCTTTCCATGTTTTCTAACTAGTTAACGTTATTCGAGAGTCGAGTTATCATTGTTATTACCCGATCGTAACAGACTCTTGTTTTATTCTCCGATGAAATATCAGTGGGTCGTTTGCTAGTCGTCGTCATTACCATCAGTACATTCGCACGCACCTTTGGCTTTTATTCTCTACAAGAAAGTTACCTGACACCTCGTTCATCTCGCCTCGGAGTCAATTAAAAATTCAAACGTCAGGTGTTAAGGGAAGAAGAAGAAGAAGAAGAAGAAGGAGGAGGAGGAGGAGAAAGAAGAAGAAGAAGAAGAAGAAGAAGGGAGACGTGCACAGAGGAGAAGTGTCGCGATCCCGAATTTTTTCGAGAGGGAAAGCTCTAGCCACGAACGACGAGGGTAAGCTGAGAATGCGCCTCGTCATTCCTGGTATCCCTCTTCGATGTTGCTGCAGCAACGCCGGCAGCAACGGCAGCACAGCCTTGAAACGGAACTCGAAGTCTTTCCAGCCAAGGACGACAGCTATGAAATCGCTGGTGATTGCTCCTCTCTCTCTCTCTCTCTCTCTCTCTCTCTCTCTTTCTCGCCTCGTTTTACCCCCTTCGTATAAAGCGGTTATCCGCCTTTTGTCCTCCTTTTGCTACGTAACATCAAACAGGGACTTTCGTGGATCCTCCGTAAAATTTGACTTTACATTTTGTTATCCAATCTCGCGAAAGAGATTCCTTTCACCTATACCATATACAAGTCACTTCCAAATTTTCTATCTATTTTTTAAATTATATTATTAATTTTTCTAATCGTTTTCCTTGGAATATTTTCGAATACCGACAAAAGGATGATAGTCCAAGGGTATATATAACATAGCCGAACTAGCAGTCATTCTGAAGGTTCGATATTCCGTGATCGCGGAATACCGCTGATTCATGGAAACGGGTTGTCCGAGCTATATAAGAGGAAGAGTAATGGCTATCGAAAGAGGAGGGTTTTCAGTACTGATCCCTGTTCGAAATTAACTCGTCAAAGATGACGCGCCACCTCTGTTTCATTCCTCGCCTTGTAATTTGTTGGGCGATCGGTGGGTGGGGGGAGGGATACAGGACTAATGGGTTATTTCAGGTAATTAGCCGAAGGCTCATTCCTCTTTTAAGGATGCAAAAAGAAAAAAGAAATTCTCTTATATTTTCTTCGACTCTTCCTTCCTAGGCACGTGTAAACTTACTATCCTAAATAGCACTTTTTTTTTCTCTTCGTATCATTTTTTTTCTCACTCGCTCATGAGAAATAGAAATGAGAGAGAGAGAGAGAGAGAGAGCGACGAAAAGATGATTTCGTACCTCAACACTTCAAAGCTCGCTTATCTTCGTGCCTCGAGACACTCGCATTGCGGGACAAGATATTCCGCGTGCGAAATTCTCTTAACGACCCGCGTCGATTAATCACCTCGTAAGACTGTGCGCTCGCGCGCTCGTGTCCTCGACGCGCTCACCAGAGATTATTATTCTTCCTTTTTACCTCGATTTTAATTCGTAGGGTTATATCGGTATGGCACTCGGCACTAATTAATCGCCGTGCTCGTTAATGAGGTGCGGGTGTTCGTGAGAAAGCGATATAAAATTGTTCGTTGTTAAGAGAAACGATCGCAACCACATATCTGTTCTCTACATATATTACATATACGTAAATATGATATTACACATACGTATATATGTATCTATCTAGGTACATAAGTAAAAAGAAAAAAGGAAAAAAAAGGAAAAGAAAAAGTGGAGATCCTCTTCTCGAACTCTTTAGAATTCGATTATTATCGATCTTCTGCCGATCGAGTTTGCTACAGGCTCGAAACTTGCCGTTCCATTCTCGCGGCAGGATTAATCTCGGCGATTGATCGAGAAACGTCCGATTATCGAGACAACTCCGAGACCGTCGGAGTTAATCGGTATCTACGAATAACGATAATGGTTGACGCCTAGGAAAGGGAAAGAGGAAGAAAAAAGAAGAAAAAAAACAAAAACAAAAAGAAACAAAACAAAAAAAAAATACAAAAACAAAAACAAAATAGAGAAAAGAATATATTTCCTTCGTTAGTTTTTATCGTTCCTCGATATTGCTGAATCCGTTTGGTTTTTGGTCGTATAATTAAGCGTTTAAGTACGATCGCACGGTCTACGCCGTGTAACCACGGATTTGCTACAATTATCGGGGCTGCTGCTGCTGCTGCTGCTGCTGCTGCCGCTGCTGCTGCTGCCGCTGCTGCTGCCTTAACGACTCTCGCGAAAGGAGTTCGAGTTGAATTCGTTGAGCGTGCGTTTCCAAGAGATGCGAGTGAAAGAGAGAAAGAGAGAGAGAGAGATGAGAGCACGTGCGAGTGAGTAAGAGAGAGAGAGAGAGAGAGAGAGAAAGGTGAAGAAGAGAGAAGAAGATAGTCAAAGGTAGATCGTCGAAGAAATCGGGTTTGTCGAGTCACGACGTATAACGAACTTCAGCTGTGTCTTCGTCGAGCTTGTGAAGCTTCCTTTATCGACACGCTCGAATCGTGGTTAGCCGTTTCACTGTGACACGTAGAAGAAGGAGGATCGTTAGGTTCAGGATGGTGGTTTATTTCAGGCCCCAGGACGATATCCTGGTAATATTTCTGATACGAGCCTTCTTCCCTTATTTAGCCACGGTGAAATTTTTCTTGAAGAAACAACACCACTCTGACTATTACCTAGTAATACGTATCGATTTTTTGTTTTGCTTTTGTTTTTTTTTTTTTTTTCCTTTCTTTCTTTTCGTTTTTCTACTTGGAATGGATATGACTTTATCGTCAACATCATTGGTAATTAGATGGGTAGGATAAGATAGCAATCGTGATTGTGTCGTCATCGTTTAATCGTAAAATGGAAAAGACGAGAGAGAGAGAGAGAGAACTCGCAAGGAATGCAAAAAAGAAAAAAAAAAAAAAACAGAAAAAAAGAGCATAGAAGTTCTAGAAGTAGCCGCTTCGTCGTTAATTACTGATTTTCCTCGGTCCGCGTCAGTTTTTAATTGACGCCAGAAATTGAAGCAGAGTGCCGAGGTTCTAGCCAGGCAAGCTTTCCAGCGAAGTCATCCTACCTTCTTCCCGCCTTCTCCTTCATCCAAATCATTCCGGTCCATCCTCTTTGATTAGAACCGGATTAAGACATAGGATAGGGATCTCGTAAAGGATCTCCTCTTATAAATCCTTGATAGATCGAAATCCTTTTTCGCAATATGCTTCGATCGATCATGTATCAATCACTGATCCGTTTTCAAACTGATACGCTCTCTTTTTCTTTCTAACCATTTAGTATGATTAAAATGAGTATTTTCGCCGAAAGAAAAAGAGAGGAAAACAAAAACAATAAAACAAAAGGAAAAAGAAAAGAAAAGGAAGGAAGGAAGAAAGAAAGAAAAAAAAAAAAAGAAGAAAATTGTCCAATCGAGAATAGATTTTTTTTCGGATTCATTCGAGTCAATTTCGTCCACCTTCAAGGTCATATCATCGACGCCGTTTATTTTCTCCGTCGCTTAAATAACCGTGCACGTTTTCTATAGACATGCCAACGTGTCCCGCCTGTCAGTTTCCAGTTAGTCGATATGCTGCCAATGACACGAATCTTTGTCTCTCTCTCTCTCTCTCTCTCTCTCTCTCGCTCGCTCGTTCTCTTTCTCTTCTCCCACCACCCGTCGAACCTTTTCCCCCCCATCGTTTCCATCTCCTGTACCCACCGGCTTCGCGCGGCCTCGCGTCGCCTCACGCGACTGTAAAAGCGTTCTCCGGGATTTTAGCTACCTCTACTCTTTCTCTCCTCTTTCTATCTTCCTAGTTATCTCTATCTTTCTCTCTCTTCCTCTCTATCTTTCGCTCGCGCGAGTCAGCGAAACGGACTCTTTCTCTCTTTATCGTCGAGAACTGCCGTGTCTCCGTCAGTGAAACTCACCACCACCGTCACTATCTCCCTTCTCTCTCTCTCTCTCTCTCTCTCTCTCTCTTTCTCTCTCTGTCTCTCTTTCTCTCTCTTTCTCTTTTTCTCGCAGTTCCCTATACTAGTCCCTCTTTTCTCTCTCTTTCTCTCTTCCGCTTTATCGAGTCGGACCTGTCAGCACCAGAGCTTCTCACCCTCGTAAAAATAATTACGTTGAGAGAGAGAGAGAGAGAGAGAAATAGGTGGAGGTGGAGGAGGTGGGTGTGGGGGTGGAGGCAGGGGCAGTTCTTCGACCCTACATCTGGCACCCGTTCGTCGACTATTGTGCCAATCGGACGGTCGCTTTGATAAGCCTCCGTCGGAGGAACGAGAGCCAATAAAAATTCATTTGTCGGATCTCCGTCCTTTCCTCGATCATTTCTTTCTTTTTTTCTTCTTCTTTTTTTTTTTTTCATTGTTGTTGTTGTTGCTTTCTTTCTTTCTTTCTTTCTTTCTTTCTTTCTTTCTTTCTTTCTTTCTTTCTTTCACTTTTCCATCGCGCTACCTCTCTTCTCTCTCGCGAATGATCGTATTGTCATATTAATACGAAATTTCTTATTCCCAATGCGATATGTTTCTCAATTGTCCATAGAAGCATAATTCTAGATTATTTCCTTTCGAAGATATTTCGAATACGAAGTGTCACTTATAATATGATATTATTATTGTACATATGTTATTACTTTCGGTAATTTACGTCATGAGATATTACGAATAGAAATCATGAATTAAAATATATTTAATTAGCAAAATCCTTATCCATGTCTATATCAATTACGAAGTAATAAGCAAAAGGTAAAATAAGAAGAAAAAGAAAAAGAAAAAAGAAAAAGAAAAAGAAAAATCTTTAATGATCTTGCAGGAAGCTAATATAATCCAGCGTATGCTGAACGAGTTGAACGAACCGTTCAATATCGTTATCATGATTGTATAATTCAACGGGGGATATCAAAGATATATAGTGAATATGAGCTATAGAGAAAAGTATCTAAGTACTTAACTATATCGTGGAAAAAAAAAGAATTTGATTGAAATGAAATAAAATAAAATTATATAAAAAAAAAAAAAAAAAAAAAAAAGAAGAAAAAAAACAGAAAAAGAAAAAAATAAAGAAAGAAAGAAAGAAAGAAAGAAAAGAAGCAGAGAGATATAATGAAGAGTAGTAAGATCGTGGATCGTGGAGAAAGGGAAAGCGTCTCGTATGTATCCATCCCATAAATTGTTTAATATGCACAACGCGTAAGAACAATGTTAATAGAAGTAATGTTCAAGGTGTTCTCCTCTCGAGAGATGTGGGTAGAGCCACTTGTGGGGAGCTCTCAGTTCCCCGAGATAATTACTCCGTTTTATTATTAATTACGAGCTTATGGATCGTACATGTCGTTGTACGCGTCACTATAGGATGAAGAGGAAAAGAAGAGATGTTGTCCCATCGGGATGCGAGGAGCTATTTGGAATATAATGGCGGATACGAAGTCGTTCCAGCTTGACGCGTCGGAAGAAGTCTCGATCGGCATCGATTCCGCGGGATTAAGCGCGGAACCAACGCGCGTGCACTTCATCCTCTTCTTCCCTCTTCTTCTTTTTCTTTATCTTCTTCGTCTTTTTTCTCCTTTTTATTTTCTTTTTTTATCTCTCTCTCTCTCTCTCTCTCACTTCGATTCCCGGTGGATCGGTAGCAGCCATTAGACCGGATAAATGAATATTACCATTTCGACGGTGGCATTTTCTGACGACCGATTTATCGATCGAACGATCGACTGCTATTTGTGTGGAAGACAAAAGTAGAACTACCTTCTTCTTCTTCCCCCCCTCCCGTTTTTTTTTCTTTTCTTTTCGTTTCTCCCTTTTTTTCCTTTCCCTCCCAAACCCCTTCCTCTTCTATCTATCTTCCTCGATCATCCTATTTTTTTACCCTCTCGTACGCGTTTGAAAGTTCTTCGTTAATTACCTATCGGTGAAATTGATTTCCCTGAAAGGTTTTATCCAGCATCGATAGATAAGTTTGCAAATATATATATATATATATATATATATATATATATATATATATATATACATATATATTATCTTATTATCATTATTATTTTATGTATGTGTAGGAATATATATATATATTCATATATATATATATATATATATATTCTTGAAAAAGTAAAGTTATGAGATCAAGCTTAAGATAATCATTATTACAAGTTTTCGATGATATTTTTTTTGATTTTAGAACCGGCATACTGTGCGCTGATACACCACGCGAAGCTGCCCCAGCCCAGAACCAGTTATAAACATATGATTAAGCTCGTTTTAATAAGTTTTTATGTAGATCTTTACGCGTAAGGATGTACCTATAATAAAAAAGTAAGTGTTGAATAAACGAGATGCGTTAAGAAGATAGGGATAGGCGTCGATAATTTTCGACGTCAGAATTTCACTTTCCCTGACCATTTTCTATATCCTTTTAATTCGTTTGTCCTGTTTAGGCTCTCTCACAAATCGAAGAAATTTTCTATTCCATAAGTAAGTAAACGATTATTTACGATTGACGAACTTTTGAGAGATTATTTTCTTATTCTAAGAACGCAATTAATTTTTTTCTCGTTCTCTCTCTCTCTTTTCTTTTAAATTTGATTAAATCATACGAGACACGTAAATAAATAAATGCAAATAAAGCCGGAAGCATATTGGAATTTGCATGTACCATTCTAGTATCAATACAATGCGAATATGTAACCATCGTAATTCGTCTAACCATGATAATTTATTTCAGATGTATCACGTGTATGAATAATACACGCGAACTTGAACGATAAACTCGTGATAGTCGTTATTTCAGATAAATTTACCGTGGAATTTTGAAGTTAACGCGATTGAGAAAACTTTGAATAAGTGAGTAGAATAAGGTCGATCGTATGAGAAAAAAGAAAGATGGCGATCGAATAGGGTCCTTCGTTTCTTCCACGTTCCCATGGAGAGATCGTCCCTTGCGGAAGAGAGAGAGAGAGAGGGGGAGAGAGAGAGAGAGAGAGAGAGAGATTCGTCGATTTCCACGAGGGTCCAGAAACGAGCGAACCCTTTTCGAAATCTTAGAGCCATGGATAAAGACAGAGATAGATAGAGAGAGAGAGAGAGAGAGAGAGAGAAAGAGAGCCCTCTTTTCTCTCTGTGGTGCTCTCTCCTCCCTCTGGATCTCAGCAGATCGTAAGGACGAAGAGCTCTCTCGCTCGAGCGCCGATTGGCGCTCCTACTAGACTATCGACCAACCCGCCACGAAGCTGCGACCAACCCTTTGTTTTAGCCACCACCCTTCTCTTCGGTAAAAGCATTTAACTAAAGAGTAAGTTCGACGAACCAAAGACGATCGAACAACTCTCCCTTTCGATTTATTTCGTTTACGGAGAAATGAGAAAATCGAAGACTTTATCTTGTAAATAAAGTTTTTCTTCTCTTGTGGATAATCATATAAGGAAAAAAAAAAAAAAAAAAAAAAAAAAAAAAAAAAAAAACAGAAAAGAAAAATAAATAAAAATGAAAACAAAAAAAAAATATATATATATATATTTATATATATCTAAATAAATGATATGTCATTGGAAAGCTTCAGAGCAGAACAAACTAGCGAAGAAATATTCGTGAGTATCGATTGAAATATAATATTTAAAGTACAAATAAAAGAAAGATATTTTCGTATAGGTACCACAGACACACACACACAGACACACACACACACATACACACATTTTTTTCTCTCTCTTTCGTTCTCTTTTTTTTTCTCTCTTTCTCTCTTCAACGTTGCTTCCCAATTACGAAGGCGTCGATGTGAGCTAACGTGTACCGCACATCTCTCCTCCGCCACTGACCACCATTCGCTCGGAGTCCCCATTTTTTTAATTAATAGAGCGTGCTACAACAAGCCGGTGGGGATATCTACCTACCTATACCAGCTCTACAGTTCTCTCTCTCTCTCTCTCTCTCTCTCTCTCTCTCTCTCTCTCTCTCTCTCTCTCTCTCTTTCGCAAGAGTACGCGCGCGCAATCGTAAAGGCCGCTGCGTCGTCGGTTGTGTGCCGACCAAGGGGCGGATTCGTGCCGAAGGAAGAGAGAAAGAAGAAGCGTGGAGAAAGAGGAACGAGGTTCCGCAGGAAGAAGCGGCTGGCTTGGGAGGGTTTTAATGAGGATGAGCGAGATAAACCCACCCTCGTTTCTCCTCCTCCTCCTACTCCTCCTATTCCTCCTTCTCCTCTTCCTTCTCTTCACTATCTCCTACCTACCTTCTCGTCGACCGGCCGTATTCTGCTCTTCCATTTCTTCCTTCTTCTACTCCTCCCTTTGCCCTGTCTTTCTTTTCTTTCTCACTCTCTCCCTTTTCTCTCTCTCTCTCTCTCTCTCTCTCTCTCTTTATCTATCTATCTATCTATCTCTCTTTCTCTCTTTCTCTTACACTATGCCTTATCCAGAAGGTAAAACTCGCGCGCGAGATACCGAAATACAAAAGAGAAAGTAATTTCTTTTCTCGACGATTTTTACCTCCTCCTCATCCTCCTTCTCCGTTTTTTTCTCTCTCTCTTTCTCTCTCTCTCTCTCTCTCTCTCTCTCTCTTTCTCTCTCTCTCTCTTTCTCTCGTCGTTGTAAATTTCTCTTCTTCGAGCTAGACGGAAGAGGGTAAAACACGATGAGAGGGAGTCTTACCTTTTCTTTCTTTCTTTCTTTCTTTCTTTTTTGTTTCTTTCTTTCTCTCTTCCTTTTTTTCTTTTTTTTTTTTTTTATTCTTTTTTTATCGAGAATCGGTAGACAAGGAGGATGCCACAGCGCAGAGTGGATTCACAATATTTCTTTATGCGTAAATGGCTTTTAATGGAGCTTGGAAGCTTATTAGAAAGTAGGATATATAATCGATTTCTATTTATTCTTTTTTTCATTTTAAAGTATACGTCGTTATATCAAAATTATCAGATAATAATTAAGTAAATTAATATTACGGGAGTATAATTGAATTGAATGATTTGAGTGATATTTTAATTCGGTTGTAAATAAAATGAAAAGAGGATTGGTTGGAAAAATTCTCTCTCTCTTTCTCTCTTTCTGTCGTGAGCTCACGTATCAATCAACACAGTATCATCAGCCCTAACCCCACTTCGAGGCAACTCCTTTCTTCGTATATGGATCGATGATGCAGCACGTGCTATACGACCTCGTAACACACTGCATTCACCTGCACATGCCATACGTCGACGGTACATCTCGTTCGCTTAGCATAATTAGCGATCTGACGATTAACAGGCGTGCGCCGACGCCGCCACTGCCGCTGCTTAATGGCTTAATTAATTCGCCGATTACAATGCCGCTGTACACCGGATCGTTCTGCCACTTTGCAGCTCGTAACTTTATATCGTCCTATCACATCGCCTCAGAGTGTAGATTCTCTTTGCACGCACGCAACTTCGTCGATGTTTCATACTTACTTATCCACTTTTACCTTTTTTTTACTTATCTAAGATTAATATATAATTAATACAACTAGTACAATCATTTAAAATATTTTCTTCGATATTGATACTTTTATATGATAACATATTTAATCGTAATAGAAAATAATCTCAATGTATATTTTATAATTGAACGAAAACTTCCTTTCTTTCTTTTTTTCTTTTTTTCCTTCCTTCTTTTTACAAAGAGATTAGACAGATAGAATTATTTTCTTAAGGTAAAATAATTTTCAAACTCATTTCATTTATCTAACCGGTCATACGCCAGATTGTGTATCAATAAGAATTTCGAAATATGGCCTGAAGGGATTGTACGGTCACGAATATATATATCTCGTTCGATCTCATTAAAATTTCTTGTAAAACGATCAACCATATATATATATATACCTTTTTTTCATTCTCCAAACCCTTGTTTCGGGTCTCGTTACACGGTTACAATCTATTCGTGACTTAATTAACATCGATATTACTTGTATCATGCTTTGGTTTACCGACAAAGCATGTTGGCCTCAACTGACGATATTCGACAGCTCTCACAAACTTATCGGAGCAATGTATGTGCATGTTTCTAAACGTACGTTATCCCTTTACTATTACACGCACTTTAAGAATATCTATATCGTAAACAAAATTGTCGATCGTAAATGAAAAGAAAAAATTGTTTAGGGACGAGAGAAAAAAATAAAAAAAGGAGTATGTTGAAAAGGAAGGAAGAAGAGGTGAGGGAGGATTGAGGAGGAGTAGGTGACGAGGAGGTTGAACTGGAGAGATGGGGATGAGGAGGAGAGAGGTGGGCAAGGGAAACGAACGTCGCCAGTACGGCGGGCCCGTCAATCAGATTTCTCTCTCCCTTGCCAAATTACTGTCAAACGCAATTAGAATTGACGTGGAGGCCGCCGGGGCTAAATCAAAATCGCGAGACGACCCTCCGCTAACGATTTCAACCCTGCGGCGTGCCCGACTATATTCTCGATCGTAATTTTCTCCGGACGCTAATTAATACATCTCGCTCGTACGTCAATTCGACGGTTTTGCAATAGATATTTGCTTACTATAATATTCTAATAAAAATTTTTTTTCGTTCAATTTTTCGAGAACTTTTTCAACTCTCGCGAAAATTTATCATAATAAAATATGAATTACCACGTTTGGTGAAGTGGGATGAGATAAGAGGTAATAAAATGAATACGTGAAAATGAAATGAATATTTGATAATATCTTTTGATCGATTAGAATTAGAGATAATCGAAATTATGTATTGTATGGAATAATTCGAATAATTAAAATTTATAGAAAATATTGAAAGAATTATTGATTTACAAATTTATACGAAAGAATTACTTTTATCAGATAATAAGAGTAAAGTAGAAAAAAAAAAAGAAGAAAAAAAGAAAAGTGATATGAGTGAAGAAGAAGTCTCGTATAGGAAGATGAATTTGAAAAAGAAGCTATTCGTAAGGGATGAATTCTTCGTTCTCGTGCCAAAACGTTTCTCTTTCTCTTTCTCTTTTTCTCTCTCTCCTTCTGTCTTTATTTCTTTCTTTCTCTCTGTTTCTTCAGCCGAGGTGAGAATTCTAGAAGCGACGATGTGTATTAAAGAGACCCCTTTTTCGCAATAAACAATCGTGCGCCAGAGACAGAGGCAGTTAGAAGCGGCATTAGGGTGAATTATTTTGGCCACACGGCATAAGAAGTCTCATGAATCAGGAGAATTACGAGTTCCTTGCCTCGATGTCGCGAAATCTTGTCTTCCCGGTTTTCTCTTCCCTTCCCTTTCTTCCCCCTTACTTAACGGGACGTTATCTCATTCCAAATTATACTCTTACTCTTTCTCCAAAGATTCTTACTCATTCACGATTTCTTCAACCATCCATTACGAGATTCCTTGAGTTAAAAATTAATCTCTCATTATTCTCTATCGTCATCATATCGATAATCGACATTGAAATAATTTTACTCTTTGATTGACAATCATATTTATCAATTTCTGTTAATAAAAATTCATTAACAGATGAAACGTCACAATCTATATTTATATATAAATCCGTCGATGATGAAAATTTAATGGGACAATTTTTCCCCCCACTAATCCTCCACTTCTCTCTTTTCTTTTTTTTTTTTTTTTTTTCACCATACGAGTAGAGTTAATCTCGTTTCTCGGCAATTGCATCGCCTACTACGATCTACTACGTATCATCATCGTCAAAGGCCGACGCCGACGAATGGGATCGCAACGATTTCATAGTAGAGAGTCTCTCTCGCTCTTTCTCTCAGAAAAGAGATAGAATCGTGCGCGCGAGCGCGTTCACATTCGCTAGAGCCTCTTCGAATTACCCGGGGTCGATTCTCTTTTTCATTACGGTAAGAGCCGATTGCATTTTTTACGTTTCCCTGCGACGACGCATGGTTGAGTTGACCAATCTGAAGAACAGAACGGGAAGAGAGGGAGGGACCATCTAATCACGTGTTCCTGGCAATCGTCGTTCTGCCTCGAGGACCATACCACTCCTCTCGTCCTTCGACGCAATCCTCTTCCATCGACAGGAGGTCCTTTTATTCGAGAACCGTAGGAAGGGCTCTCTTCCTCTTTTTATCTATCTCTCTCTCTCTCTCTCTCTTTCTCTCTTCCCTTCCTCGACTCTTTTCTCTGGCTTTTCTCTTTCTATTTCGTGACGTAGACCGCCCTTTCACCGTTCTAGGACGTCTCTTCTATCGGGCTTAGCCTGGGCAGCGTAATTAAGCCCCGATTGAAAATTAATCATCGCGTATCGATTTCGTACATTGATGCGAATCGCGAAAAAAAAAAGAAAGAAAAAATAAGAAAGATACGCGAGGAATTATGAAGGAAAAAAGGAATGAAGGAGGATGAGTAAAAGCGCCGCCGGTATGGTGGTTATTTTATCCATGGTAATGTTGGCAGAAGCTGCTACGTTGAATCGAAGGGGTCCCTTTGATGTTTCAAGTTCTAACGCAATCGATCGTTTCTCTCTTTCACTCTCTCTCTCTTTCTCTCTCTCTCTCTCCCTTTCTCTTTCTCTTTTTCTCTCTCCCCTTCTCTCTTTTTCTCTTTCCATGGAATATTCAAGCTTCTTATGGCAATTATGTTTCGTGTAAGGATTACTTTCTTTCTTGTTTCGGGTAATTATTATCGTAAGTCGATCTTTGGAATAAAAAAATTTAATAAAAATTTAAGGGCAAAGGGAAAGTTAGGCTGACAAGGACATTGCCGATAATTTTTGTCTTATATCGTTTCTATTTAGTGGGATGAAAGTATGAGAGAATTAAACGGGAACCCCGAAGTAACGACAGTATTTTTCACGAAGGAAAACGTTTTATCGCGGAAATAAAAACGACATAAAGACGACGATAGTACAGTAGGATCCACTGATCCTTATTTCGTTTCTAAATGAAGTCGAGGCTTTACGAGGAGAAAGAATTAAAGTCTCGTTTTCGTCGGCAATCTTTCTCCGTAGAACGATTTTCTTGGCTCAGACAGGAAAGCCAGTCAGCCAGCCAGCCAGCCAACCAGCCAGCCAGCCAACCAGACATCTAGCAAGCAAGCAAGCAAGCAAGCAAGCAAGCAAGCAAGCCAGCCAGCCAGTCAGTCAGCCAGCCAGCCAGCCAGCCAGCCAGCCAGCCAGCCAGCCAGTCAACCAACCAACCAACCAACCAACCAACCAGCCAGCCAGCCAGCCATGTCCTTCCATCCTCATCCTCACGAAATCCCAATAATCCACGATGAGACACAGATTGAGTCCCAGGACGGGTAGAAAAAAGCAAGTAGTAAGAGTATCGCAAGTAGAAAGAAGAGCCACGGGATAGAAAGAGATAGATAGATAGAGAGAGGGAGAGAGAGAGAAAAAGAGAGAGAAAGGGAGAGAGAGAAAGAGAAAACGAAGAGGCGGCAAGACCGTAGGGAGAAGAAAATTGAAATCCTTCCGGGACGGAGGATGATAAAATTGCGGATGGGCAGGTGTTACCGTAATCCGGATCGAGAAGAACGATGGACCATCCAAGAACGAAACGTCCTGTCTCTGCACCCACTATATATCCTATGTGTATATATATACTACGTACATACGTATTCTACTTACGTTCGAACACATATTCGTCTCTCTCTCTCTCTCTCTCTTATTTTTCGAGTTTCAGGAATCGTCGTGGATTAAAGTACGTTTCCACTTCTTATCGCGTGAAAGGAAGAAAAAAACAAAAAGGAAAAATAAAGGCAAAATATCGTCCGATCTTCTCCATCATCTTACTCTATATATTTACGTAATTACGTACTACGTACATAATTACGTATATGCATACAGGTATATATGTTATTTTACGTAAAAGTATTATCGAAGAGATTGATTTTTTTCCGCTTTACCGATCGTCGAGGTCCAATTTAAATCGACTTCGTTATCGTACCTGCCGTAATGATTTCATTAAAGCAAATCGAAACTTGTAATCAATGTAACTAATATTATTATAAATTATATCTCGAGGTGACTGAAATCAATGGGGTATTAACTTAAGAACACGATTTGCATAATTTTTATTTCGCTCATTAGACGCGAACATTTGTAGTTATACGGCATTCCAATCTAAATTTATCATTTACCAGCTCGTTTATATACACCACTGGTATATCTCGATTCATTCAAGTTATGATTCTCAGGAAGGATTGTGACGGGAAGGAAAAATGTAAGAAGAAAAAAAGAAAAAGGAAGAAACAATAAAAAAAAAAAAAAATAGAAAAGAAATAGAAAAAAACGAAAAAAAATAGAAAAAAATGAAAATGGAGGGGGAGAGGGGTAACAAGAAAAAAAAAAAAAGGAAAAGGAAGGGAAGGCGATACGGGCTTGGACCGCTAACGGGCCACGATTATTTTAATCCAGCTGCGAAAGAGGAGAAAACGGCGGGAGCAGGACTCGTAATTTGTTTCGAGATCGTATCTTCAAAGTGGCTCTTCGTCCTCGTCGATGGAAGAGGGAATGAGATGACTCGAGAGTGAGTTGGAGAAAAAGAAAGAGAGAAAGAGAGAGAGAGAGAGAGAGAGAGATAGGGAGAAAGAGAGAAAGAGTCGCGGAAACACCGCTCGACAGAAAGGACGAAAAAGGGAAGAGGAGGAGGAGGAGACCTAGGACCATCTCAATCTGTCCACTCCTCGTAATCACCGACGAAAGGACGAGCCAGGATTGGTGATTCCCCTTGTCTTCGCGTCTATCTCGATTTCCTTTTTTCCCCCCTTTTTCCCTATCCCTTTTTCTCTTCCTTTCTTTCTCTCTCTCTTTTTTTACTCTTCTATCTCCACCGCTCCAACCTAAGATAGTCCTATCTTCTTTTGCTTCCCTTTAATTTCTTTTTTGTTTTTTTTCTTCTTTTCCTCTCTCTCTCTTTTTTTCCTTAAGTCTTTTCCCTTTTTACCTTTCTTAAGAAGTATCACGTTGTACTTGACGATAGCGCACTAACTTTCGACTCATCGAAGGAAATATCTCGCGAGTAGAAAAGGATTCGTTAATGTAAACGATTAAGCCGATTGAGTGAGGGATTCATTGGTAACTGAATGAGAAAGGTAGAAAACGGATACCCGGAGAGAGAGAGAGAGAGAGAGAGAGAGAGAGAGAGAGAGACAGAGAGACATTGATTCTGATCAAGTAAGAACGAAAAGCTTAGGATCTTCTTGAGTCTCTCTCTCTCTCTCTCTTTCTTTCTTTCTTTTTCTCTCCTTCATCGGAATGGTAGAGATTCTGTGTTCCCAATAGAAAGAAGGAAGAGTGGGAGGGAGGGAGGGAAGTTGGTAGAAAGAAAGATCTCCGGATCAGAATCACGATCGTTCCTGTATCGTATATCGCGACGTATCGCATCGAAGGATCGGTGTAAGCCGGTAGCAGTCGGTTTTCACGGCATGGTCTTGGAAACGAAGAGGAAGAGGTAGAGAGAGTGAAAGAGAAAGAGAGAGAGAGAGAGAGCAACGGCAACTGCAACAGCAACAGCAACGGCACACTCGATGCGCACAATTAATATCGAGCCGTATCGTCCGATCTCTCATTATTACCCGGTGGCTTGGCAAGCGTGTGGGTGTAGTCACTCCCGTAGACGAACACGCACGAGTAGTACGTACGAATACGCGCGGATACCGGCTACCGTACACCCCGGGACACCAGAGTCGGCCATGTATCACCTTAACGAGCCGGGCATCGCGTGCCGATCTGTATTAAGGATTTATAATCCCCCGGACCCCGGAGAACTCCTAATGTCTGACCGACCAGCAGAGATATTTGCTTCTCTCCGATCCTTCGGTTCTACCTCGGTGTCCATTCTGTCTCTCTCTCTCTCTCTGTCTCTCTGTCTCTCTCTCTCTGTCTCTCTTTTCTCTCTCCTCCTCCCCTTACATCTTTTTCTCTCTTTCGTGGAAGAGAAAAGAACAGAACAGGTGGGCACACCCACGATGAATTTTTGACAGTCGACGATCCAGCGAGCAACGTTCGAAAGGTCCAAAGGACGTGTACTTAACAATCATCTCGATTAATTGAGAATTATTCGAAATATGAAAATAGACGAAACATTCGAAAACCCTCACATTCGTATCACAATCCTAAGAAGATATAAAGTCTAATTCTATATAATGTCTAAGAGAGAGAGAGAGAGAGAGAGAGAGAAAAGTCGATGAAGATAGGAGAGATAGTGTACTATTTATGTATGTGGAACGTAAGAACCAGATTATCACGGAGAATCTGGGGAAAAAAAAAAAAAAGAAAAGAAATAAAGAAAGAGAAAAAAAAAGGAGAGAAAAGATAGACGACGTTAGGTATTCGTCGTAGGGTCGCATTCCAGGTTAAACACATATTAATTAGACGACGTAAAGGCAGGAAGACATAACTCCTTTTACGAAGGATGGGTCCAAAGCTGTCGGCTCGCGCGAGATCGTGCCGCGCTTTCCGAGTGTCGTGTTACGTCTCTCGGAGTCGATGGGCCCGATTCGAGTCCTCCTTTCGAGAGAAGAAGGGCCCGTTTCCACTTCCCTTCGTCCTTCTCTCTCTCTCTCTCTCTCTCTCTCTCTCTCTCTCTCTCTCTCTCTCTCTCTCTTGACAACGTGCGCGCGAGAGCAAGCTTCTGAGAGGAAGGAGCCGCGGGTGGCCCTTGCCTCTTTCTCTCTCTCTCTCTCTCTTTCTCTCCTTCTCTCTCTCTTACTTTCTCGCAAGCAACAACGTACGTGGGCTCGGAAGAAGATACCGAGCACGACGCTACCGTCGCATTAATAACACTGGTAGCCGCTCATATGTTAAACGTCCACCGACGGTGGCCGTTTCTACCAGGGAGAGAGAGAGAGAGAGAGAGAGAGAGAGAGAGAGAGAGAGAGAGAGAGAGAGAGAGAGAGAGAGAGAGAGAGAGTACCCACCACTTTCCTCGCTAAGGACAGAGGGCCTACCTACAGCAATGTACTTCTTCCTGATGACGCGCTACCGCTAACCACCACTGCGAATATCCCTCACTTTGTCCCTTTCTTAAAGAAATTTTTTTTCTTCTCACGAATTGAGACCATATGAGTACAATCTTTTTTATCTTTAAAGATAAAATCATAGAATTCGTTTAATAATCATTTTCCCTTATAATATAATTATTTATTTGTTCGTGCCTAAATATCATTGTTCATTAATAATTCCCCAATTTCTAAATTTATGATATATTCTCTTCGTTCATTGTTATTCGTAAATTAATCAGATATTTTGTTTGTTCTTCTCTTTGTTACAGGTATCAATGCCCGGAGGAAACATACAGGATGCCCGTGGACTATTATAGTGCCAGATCGACTTCGTCTAGGAGATACTACGTTAACGATTAAGATAACTTCGACGAGTATCAGGAAGATGGTGTGGGTAGTGTGGGTGCGTGTGTGTGCGTGTGTGTGTATTTGACGAAACGGACGATATAATTAACGTATATACGATGTATAACGTAACTCGGGTGATTCGGTTTAATAGATTATATATTAAACGATGTAAATATCGGTGTGCAATAAGTCGATACTTCCTCGTTTATGATAGGCGAGAAAGTCCTTGTTATTATCACCGTTACGGTTAGCATTACGAACCATTATCGTTACGGAGCATCGCTTATCATTATCGTATCTGCCGTGGAGAGGAGGAACTCGTTGAATTATTCATGCGGCGTTTATGACGGAATCTTTTTTCTTTTTTTTTTCTTTTTGTTAGATTAAAAGTGTGAAAGAGAGAGAGAGAGAGAGAGAGAGAGAGAGAGAGAGAATGAAACAGAGAGTGTTTGAGAGAATAAGAGAGAGAGAGAGAGAGAGAGAGAGAGAGAGAGAGAGAGAGAGAGAGAGAGAGAAGAGAGAAGTACGTAGAGTGAATGAGAGGGTCGCGCGAGTCTCGGGTAACCGTTCGCGCGCTTCGTTATAAATCATCGCATGACGTATGTACATACGTTAAGGAGCCAACTCAGATTTTCTTTCCTTCCTTTTTTTCTTTTATTTTTCTTTTCTTTTTATTTTTTTCTTCCTCGAGCTCCTTCACTCGCGAAAGAAGAATCCTTTGCATATCGAAGAGCGATGCGACCATTCCGAGAAGACCGAAAAAGACACATATAGACATGTATATATATATATATATATATATATATATATATATATATATGTATGCATGTATGTATGTATGTATGCGTTCACAACCACCCATTATGAAAACACAGAAACACACATTATAGCGTCTTCGTGTTAACATGTATATTTCTTCTGTAAATAAATTATTCGTGATAATCGCTGCGAGTGATGCGACACATATTTTAATTATTACGTTTGATTATTACCAAACCGAGTTATAATATCCTCGGCCTAGCGATCGACACGACTGTCTTACAATTGATATAGATTTATTATTATTAAGTAAAATATTAATGTAGTAAGATTAGTAGTACATGCTCGTTGATTTATCGTGAAACGTTTCGTTGTAAGCCGATCTCTCGAGATAAATCGTAGGTGATAAGGGAGTATCGATTTTACACGAAGGAGGAGATCGATTTAAATGAACGAGCTACGCGATAAGGTGTGTTACATAAAAGATTCCAGTGAGTGAGAGGAGAACCCGAGGAATCGATCCTGTAACAGCATGGATATAAACGAAAATAGTCGGCGAACGTAACGATCAACATCAAGAAACATGTTTATTCGATCTAAAATATGAGTTAAAGAAAGGATTCAACTAGGAGCGAACGAACATAAGTAAATTTTTACCTTTCATGCGAAATAACACGTTCACGTGTCTCGTTCAACAATTCGCACGTATGATCGCAATAAAGGCCGTGCAAAGATAACAATAGACGAGCTTTTGTTGTTACTACGAATATTTCCGTACATTTGTATCATAATCGAAAATTAATTCTTTCATTATGAAACTTTAAAAAGCATCGGATTCGTTCTGATAATAAACATGTAAAACGTAAACATGTAAAACGATAATCCTAACGTTGATAAGAAAGGTTATGAAATTAAAAAAAAAAAAAAAAAACAAAAAAAAAAACAAAAAAGAAACAAAAAAAAAACAAAAAACAAACAGAAAAAAGCCAGGAAAAAAAAACAAAAAAAAATGAATTTATTATTTATAATTACAAACAAGAATACCACAAGATCTGTCTATAATATACAATTTGAAGATTTTCCTTGTAAAATCAAGAGATCATCGTTAATCGGCGTATCATTTTCTCACCAGCCGTTTCCCTTCTCCCCTTTATCTTTTAGATCTAGTCTATCGAGCTAGTAAATTGCTACACGCGTGTCGTGCATGCGATACACCGTGCAAGGGTTACACGACGACGATACGCGAAAGACGATGGATTGGACTCTCGTCGCACGCTTGACACGAGCCAATAATTACGTAAATAACGAACACGGGTATTATATATCAAAATTTGATGGAACATCGAAGTCAAACAAGATTATTCGTGCAAGCGATTACATATTTTCATTTTACGCTACATTTGTTTCTCCTTTCAATATTTCAATATTTTAAGAAAACAAAATTATGAAGCCACGTTTTAATAATGAAATTATTATACGATAAGGTAATGATTATTTGAAGGCGGCTGAAAGTGCTTTTCAAAATCGAATGACTTTCGATCCGTGATAGGTCCTCGTTAAAAAGGAATTGGTTCTTAAAAAAAGAAAAAAAAACAAGAAAAAAAAGAGACTAACAACAACACTTGGCCGAAGTAAGTGAGAGAAGGTGAGTCAACACAACAGTTTAGATCCCCCGAAACGCTCTGGAGCATGGAGGTGCCGATAATTGCTTAATTGACGTGGGCTCGTCGATAACCATCGGTAAGTGTATTAACTCGCTCAGGTTTACGTCGGCTATCCGAGTAAAGAAAGAGAGAAGTTTATATGAAAAGAGAATGAGAGAATGAGAGAAACGGAAAAAGAGAAGTAGACGGACGGAGCGAGCCTCTCTGCTCGAATCGAGATACTCCAAAAGGTATTCGTGTATATATGTGTGTGTATGTATATAATATACGTGAATGCGTCAGCCAAGGTGTCTTCTTTTCTCTCGGCGAACAAGGCCTCGTTGTAGAGAGGCGTTGGAACTCTGGCAAAGAGAGTCACGATCTCTCTCTCTCTCTCTCCCTCCTCCCTCTTCCCTCTCCTCTCCTTCTCTCTCTCTCTCTCTCTCTCTCTCTCTCTCTCTCTCTCTCTGTCGTTCTCGCGATTTCGCTCTTAACCGATACAGCAGAAGATATTAGAGATGCGAGATAGCTTTATTAAAGGTGAGGCGATGCCAGCGAGAGACATCACCGAGTGCCGGTCGCTTTGATCACACGCATTATGGTGACTGTCCCCTCTCTCTCTCTCTCTCTCTCTCTCTCTCTCTCTTTCTCTTTCTCTCTTTCTCTTTTTCCTCTTTACACCCTTCCGTTCCGAAAACTCAATCTCGTCGGACGAGACACCTTCCTGGCTTCGTTTTCAGTCCCCCATCGAGGATCTTTCCGATGATTGATGCTTTAGAATTCGTAATTAAATTAAATATTAAATTGAAATTTTTTTGTTTATCAAAAGTCGTACAATTTCTTCTTCTTCCTCTTCTTTTATCGTAACATTTCTCTCATTGTAAAAGATAACTCGTGTAAAATTGATCTATGATCGATAACGTTTTATTGGCCTAGTTCAATTATTTTTTCTTTTCTTTTTCTTTTTTTTTTTTTTTTATTCAGATAGATATCGATTTTATTTTGACGAAAAAGGAATAAATAAATAAATAAGTAAATAAATAAAATATCAAAGCCTTTTTGTGATTATCACGACGAATATTGGCCCACCTTATATAACAAAGCGAGACGATCGAATAGCGTCGATGACGCGAGGACAATAGGGGCCCGCGTGGACCTAAATAGCAAGATCGGTTCCTCGGGCACGCCTCCGATTAAATTAGGAACGCTTCGCGTGGCAAAAAGCGATCGGAACGTTCTCGAGTGGGTGTCGGCGGCCGTGCGGAAGTTCAACACCAGGCTGACGAAGGTGTTGCGCCTCGATTGCGGCCGCGAAGTGATCCTTCGAGTTGGCCTCCATTACTACCACCTTTACCTCCTCCTCTTTCTATCATCTCGATTAAGAGTGATTAGTAGACTACTACTAATAGTCTACGTGTATGTACGTCTGTTCGTTTCTTTTTTCCTTTTTTTTTTCTATTTAATAAATATCTTATCAAGTCTGAAAATAATAAATATTCCCGATGTTTGAAAACATTTGATATAAATAAAGTTAATGAACAAAAAAGTTTGAAGAAAAAAAAGAAAAAGATAAATATAACTATTCGTTTGTATTAAATCTAATCTCTCTTCGCTTAAATAACACGAAAATGTCGATGAAAATAACAGGTGAGTGAGTGAAGGATCGAAAGAGGAACGATAATATAGACGATATTGTCAAGGGGAATCGAAAGCAAAGCGACTTTGTTACGGGTCAGAAACAGCCGTTCGATCCATACTCGAGGATCGTTTTTACGTGTCGATCATGGACAAAAGGATCATGATCCTCTCGCGTTAGAGATCGGGAACGTCGGCTTGCGAAAGCTGGCGACTTACACTACTCCTTCGCGCGTTTTCGATTCGTTCGTGGAACGATCGATGAGAGAGGGTTGTGTTGGAGATAGAGTGAGAGAGATAAAGAAAAAGAAAAAGAAGAAAGATATCGGACCATGTCTCTTCCTCTTTTCTCCTACGCGTCTTCGTTCGACTCACCATCGCCGAGTCATCGTGTAATGACGGTGCCGGCTGTCAGACCACGAGCGCACGATTCGAAGGCACGAAACGATCGCAACGGCGGCGGCGGCGGCGACGGCGGCGGCGACGGCGGCGGCACCGCCTGAACGCTCGATATCTCGAACGTCATCTTTACAACTGGTGGACGTAAAGGTGAACGCAGCTTCTCGGAATCCTTGAGAGATCGATAGCGACGAAACGATATCGTTATCGTTAAATTCCTATAACGATGCAAAACACGATTAAATTAAAGGGATACAATAAAGACGTTTGATTAAATCGAAATTGGAAATGAACGATTTTCTCACCTTAACTAACTCACGTGCATATCTTTATCTCTTTTTCTCTTCAAAATGTTTTAGGGCATTCGATCGATATCGATGAAAGCACACGAGGCACGATAATATTTTCTAAAGGATACTTCGTTTTTTTTTATTATCTTTGATGTTTATCCACTGTGTTCGATATACGAAGAAAGAAAAAGAAGAAAGAAAAGAAAAGAAAAGAAAAAGAAAAAAAAGAAAAAAGAATAAAAAAGAAGAGAAAACAAAATCAGAAAGAAAGAAAGAAAAAAAGAATTACCTAATCTGAAAATTGAATGTTTCCAGAAGTAAGATAACGTTCGCGTTTTTGTGGAAACCTGTAATTTGCGAATTTAAAATCTTTCTCTCTCTCTCTCTCTCTCTCTCTCTATTCTTCTTTTTCTAATTTTTTAAGATACGATCTACGAATATCGTTCGTACGATTTATATAATGGATATATACAAACGTATTAAAATAGATCATCGACGATTATCGATAAAGATTTACAAGTGTTAATTACTATTCGATCGGAAGATTTTTCGTGAGGTGCCATCGTTCAGCATGAAAAATATTAGATCACGGAGGAAGGTAAACCATAAGATCGGAATAGACTCAAAGACCATTACGACTGTTAGGAAACCAGCAATTTCCGAATTAGAACCAGTCACGGAACTCGAGATATACAGGTATCGGCCGCACAGGTGTGGCTTCTCGACAGTTTCGAATAATACAGGTGCGTGCAATCGAAAACAAATATTTGAAATTCTCTTTAATATTTATCATCGATTTTTTTTTTTCCATTTCATGATCAGAGATAATATCTACGTCACAATCAATGAAAACATATCGCGAGAATATATTTTTCTTTTGAGAGACTCGAAAATGAAACTTTTTAAGGATGACGAATGTCGTTGGATCATAGGTTTCATTTCAATTCTGTCGTTTATGAAATGCGCTGTAGAACTAGCGGAGATGCATAGTCACGGGCTACCTGGCTAGAACGAACAGTTGGAAGTTAACTCGGGCAGATCACGAGGTGCGAAGCCCCGACGGGTAGGCTGATCAAAACATCTTATTAGAAGGAACACTTATGTAAAAAAGGTGAGAAAATGTCCGAAGGGCTCTCAAATTGCATATCGATTCTATGATCTTACGTCGTTACCTTCTTTCTTTCATATATCTATTTTACGAAACACGCTTTTTCAAGATTGACATCGGCAAGGAAATCTCGTTTAATATCTAAACCAACGATCCGTTCGTTCTCTATCTCAATGCTTTTATCCAGTTAATTTGCGAAAGAAAATCAAAAGGAAGTAACGAGAACGAAAGGAAAATAGCTGACGGCGGCGTCGTCTCGCTCGAAAAGTTTTACACGTACCTGGTTACTAAAATTATAACGCGAACTGGCAGAACTTGAACGATAAGGGAAATTAATTACCAGCTTGAACGGAAGTTGCGAGTAACGTGAATCATGTTAGAACGTTCGTCGATCGTGCGGTGAAAGTCGAGTTCGATCACTTTAAAAGGAATATCGTATTCGATCGAGTCGACAGGCGATTATTCCATGAAGGAATCAACGAACCTAAAAAGAAAATGGCGTCGATTCTAAGAGAAAGATTTCACCCTCTTCCACCGCTCGTGGAAGAACGAACGTGGAAGGGCGAATGGAAGAAGGAAAAAAAAGGAAGGAGAGAGAGAGAGAGAGAGGAAGTCTACGTTACGAGTCAGCTCCCATTTTCCCTTCGTCCGCGGTGTGCTACTAATTAATTACTGTGATTAATCAGAAAAGTTGGTAATTAGAAAGTTTCTTGGGGAAATTAAAATGGCGGGGAGTGACGGAGCGAGTCGACGGCTTCGTTTCGGACTACGCCGAGCACCACATTCACTCATCCTCTGAATCCTCGTTGGAGGCTGTGTCTACCCTACGGGCCAAAGAGAGAAAGATAGATAGAAAGAGGAAGAGAAAGAGAGAGAGAAAGAGAGAGAGAGAGAGAGAGAGAGAAATAGAGACAGAAAGAGAAGGAGGGTAGCCAAGAGAGCAGCATGCCAACGTCGGCTCGCAAGAGTTTCCGATAAATTCATTAATTAAGGTAGATCGCCTCACAGCCGCATATCTACTGAGTCTACTGTTAACAGAGAGAGAGAGAGAGAGAGAGGGAGAAAGAAAAAGAGAAAGAGAGAAAACGAGCTTGTGTAAAATCAGGCCGGCAAAAGGGAGCAATCTCCTTTTTTTCTTTTTCTTCTTCTTCTCTTCCCTCTCCTTCTTCGCAAGTTCTTCCATTCTTTTTTCTTAACTTTTAGTCGCGACCAAACGTCGGAAAACAACGAAAAGAAGTTCTTTGCTCTTTTCGAACGAAATTTCGTTTTGGCGAATCAAGAGTAAAAGAGAAACCGTTGTAACCATCTCTCTCTTTCTCTCTTGGTTCGATACCTACTCTTTGTTTGCCTATTTGTTTACTCACGTGTGAAAGGATGTCGTGGTTAAATAGAAGCACTTTCGTGACACGCGAATGTCTACAGTGCAATCGTTACTTTTGCACCGGCTGAGAATTCGGTGGTGAACGGACGGTCACGCGATTTTCAGCCCTCGGCAATGCGATTCGAATTATTTAGGGAGTCGCAAAACTCGCTTTTGAGCTTCCAGGTAGTAGTATTGTATATTTTATACGGGCTACCGCTATATATATATATATATATATATATATATATATATATATATATATATATATATGTACATAGATACATATGTACATACACATACATATATATAATATTTTTCTCGATATTCCTTAAGAATTTATCTTCTTGAATTGTCCAGTCAAAGGAGATCAAGTTTAATCGTTTAATTGCGCAATAAACTATACTTCTTTCTCTTTTTAATAACATCAACAATTTTATTAAATATATACTGAATATTAAAACAGTATTATTAAAGTTCCATAATATAGTTCCATAATATTTTTGAAATTAAATTCTATTTAAAATTTACCAATTTATCAATTATTATTATTATATATATATATATACATTTATTTAATTATTAATTTCTTATCGCATAATGTTTTACTCTTATTAATAAATATTAAATCTAAATAAATTATTATATGTATATATATTTTTATATATATATATATATATATGTGTGTGTGTGTACGCGAATAATGCTGAAGATCGTTATGACTTTCGCATGTTAAATTTCTCGATGAAATTCGTCGTATGAAATGAAGCAGCCTGTTTTTCGAACGATACGGAGACAGAAGCTCTTTCTAATTGGCGGCAGGCGCTATCGACTTTACACGCGCTCGAAGCGTTTCAATGGACGGATTCGAAAGTCGGTCCGCGGCCGTAGGGAAGTGCCGCAACGCAAATGCAGCTTGTCAACGTGCAACAGGCCAGTTGGTCGGCACCGATAGCCCCTATCGTTTTGACCAACACCGACGTTCCTTCCGTCCTTCCTACGCTTTCCTATTTTCCCAGGATTCTCTCCCTATCCTTTCAAATGAATCGTTCTATCTTTTTCTTTGTCTCTTTCTCTCTCTCTCTCTCTCTCTCTTTCTGTGTGTGTGTTTTTCAACGACATCGAACGTCCACTTCGTTTTACCGAACCCAAAGAATGGTAGAGCTTATTTCCATAGAAAAGAAAGTATGCAGAAAGTTTCTATTTTTGAAAATCCATCGAAATTACTATAAGCTGGTACTACGATTTGTAAGAATTTGAAAAGAGTAAATGGAATACGTGCGATGAACGTGCTATTGACATTGTTTGAAGTTATATCAAAATTAATTGATATGACATAGGATAATAATTTTGTGTTATATTATAGTATATAAAAAACGTAAGGTACGTTTGTCAAATCCTCAGTTCTGCTCGATAAATATATTCTTTATTTTTTTTTTTTGTTCTTTTTTTTTCATCTAATGTTATGAAAGAAGAAAAAGAACAGAAAAAAAAATATTGCGTTTTATTGTATTAAAGGAGTAATAAATCAACGAAAAATCTCTCTCTCTCTCTCTCTCTCTCTTTTTCTCTCTCTCAAACTGTGTGGTATTTAGACTAGTTAAGAATTTCAAGAATGTAGTACCAGGAACATAATCGATTTCATAGCCGCAAAGAAGGATCATTTTTTAAATTGATCTTTCCCTGGGCGAATAACGACTGCGAAATCACGTCCAGCCCCAAAGAGATGTACAAAACAGGGGGGTCGTTCCCCTTTCGTGTCGGCGTCGGTGGCACCCTTCTCGTGACCGCAGATTGAAATTCTTAGGCACTCTTCGCGAGCACCGCGAAGGGTCGAGAAGAGGTTTCGCGTCGACCCCTTACGAAATTCTATTATTTCATTTCTGACTTCGTTGCTACGATGATTTGAATGTTTTTATATTTTCTTTTTTATGGCGACCAATAATAATAATAATAATAATAATAATAATAATAATAAGAAGAAGAAGAAGAAGAAGAAGAAGAAGAAGGAGAAGAAAAAGAAGAAGAATAACAATAATTTTATCCGTCAGCTTTAAAATGAAACGAAGTAGCTTATATATATATTTTGCGACTTTTTCATGAATTATTTGTAATACTTTTGAAATCTATAAAATAGAATTACTTTATCACGTAATATTTGATTATTTTTGTTTAATAATAGTACAATAAATATGGTAGAGATTAATCCATATGGATAGATACATTTCATCATTTTAAAGTTTGTCCTTGGTTGCGAATTATTATCAGCTCGAGGAACGTAAGAGAATGGCAAAGCAATGGTGAAAGGAAAGCTTGAAGAGAAGAGAAGAAAAGAAAAGAATAGGAAAGAAAAGAAAAGAAAAGAAAAGAAAAGAGGAGAGAAGAGAAGCGATACGCGTCCAGTGATCTTACGTGATAGCGCACGCAATATCGCGTCGCGAGGAGGATCGTACGGGGAATAAGAGGACGATCGGCCCTCAGCTCTCTGCTCCTACCCCTTTCCTCTTTCTCTCTCGTCTCCCTTTCATCCTCCAAGCTTCGTTACTTTTGTTCGCAGCGTATGGTCGTTGCGCGAATGATTTGCGAGGACGACGGCGCGTTTTAATTTTGGGATATTGGTAGCATTAAGCCCGGTGAGCAAGGCCGATAATCGTGTCTACCCTTAGCTGCGTCTTTCATCCAAAGGGTGTTCAAAACCAAGATCTTTCTTCAAGGAATTATTCACGTTATCTTTTTACAATTTCATTAATTTCAAATTATTATCATTATTTTTTTTATACGAATAGGAAAAAGTTATTTTTCTCGATGAAGTAAATATATAACAACAATGTCCTTCCATATCTTACAATATTTTATTACATATTTTCTATGCATGCATCTCTATATATAATATATAATAATATATTGTATTATTTATTTTCTTTCTTTCTTTTCCTTTTTTTTTCTTTTGCTTTTTTTTTTTTTTTTGATAATACTTATAGAATTTTTGAAATGAAAAAGAAAAAAAAAAAGGAAAAGAAAATTCTATCGAGGGAATGATTTTTGAATATTAATCGTTCGCATCTTCGAGACGAGAAGGACGTCAATAAGTACGTAACAGAAAAAAGTATCATCGTTTTTAGACACCCTGTGTATGGATGATAGTAGGTCGTAGTTCGAGAACGTATCCACCCCTCCTGCAAGGAGATTTCATTCGTGGCTCGCCCTGAGATCTTTTAATTTGAGGCCAAATTCCTCTCGAGGATGAAATGCGGGGAGCCACGAAGAGTGGTCGTATTGCAAGAAGGGTAGCACGTCTGCCGCTTGTTTGCTACCCTCTCCCACCCTCTCTAGTTCGGATTCTAAAACACCCCTGTGTATGGGGAGTTCTTTCTCCACCAGTCACGGTGCTTTCGATCTTGTCCACTCGACGCAGCTTGCCTTGCAGCAGCGGGAAGAAATCGAATCGTGTTGACAAATACGAAGTAACTGACCATTACTAAACGCGATATTTAATATCAAATAACGAAGAATAAAAATATTTAATTAATAAAAATTACAAACGAATTAATCGACCGATATTTAACAAAAAAAAAAAAAAAAAAAAAGGAAAAAAGAAAACATATAAAAAATTATTATATGAAAGAAATACTCATGTACGTTCGTATTTTTAGTTCCTCTCTCACTCTCTCATTCACATTTTTACTTTTTTTTCCCCTTTATATTATTCAACGGATACCTCGACTATCTTAAAAATTAGTCGATTACATATACATGCTTATGTATGTATATAAAACGTACTTGCGTTATTAAATGGTATGCAATTACGAGCAGGTCGGAGCCAGGTAAACGGAGGTCGAAAACGTTATCTTCGATAAGTGACAGTATTCTTAAATAACTATCGATAAATGTCACGGTAAAATAGAAAGTAAGGTCCTTTCGACCGCATTCCTGGGCGCCTGGTGTGAGTTGGATAAAGAAAAAGTACGAAAAGAGAAGACCCTCATAGGTGGCCTCCGATGGTCCACACTGGTCCCTCTCTCTTTCCTTTTTCTCTCTCTCTCTCTCTCTCTCTCTCTCTCTCTCTCTCTCTCTTTCTCGCCTACAACTTTGCAAACCTGTACAAGTGCGTTATAATCCCTTCAAAATATATAAAATGAAATTAACGATCGGAATCGATTCGTAATGTATAATTCATCGAACAAATGTTTCGTGTGACACTGTTGCATGCGATATCTTTTTCATGGTGACATGAAATCGAGATACAGCGAACGAAGAGAGAAAGAGAGAAAGAACATTGGAGGCCTTTCGAGTAATCAGCAAGGTGAAATTTATCGAGTAATATTCCAATGTAATTCACGTGGCACATTCCATGGTGGTCTTTCTCTCTCTCTCTCTCTATATATATATATAAATATATATATATATATATATATATATATATATATCTCACGTACAGTAACCGAGAGGAAGCAGAAGAAGAATAAAAAGAGACGAGAAGGTCCTCTTAATTATTTTCCTGGTTAAATGACCGACTGGGACACGCCCATCTTCGAAATATCCCGTGAAGTCGAACGAAGAAACGAACGAACGAGCGAACGAGCGAACGAGCGAACGAGCGAACGAAGAGAACAGGTACGATGGGTGATTTGCTTAGAGCGTTTCTCAAGTCGATGGATCTTAAAAGTTTGACTTGCAGTTAACCGAGAGTTCAACGAATTCAAGTCGCATTTCCCCCGAGGACTTTTTAAGCAAAGATCCGTCGTTCGCATTTCGTTACGGACGAGAAGAAGAAAATATATCGAGGATCTTGAGCAATCCGAATTTCGTCCGATTTCTTTTTATGTTTTCCAAAGATAAATGAAATTTTGGAAAAGACGTAAGAGACGCTTTTCTTTTTTTTTTTTTTTTTTTTTTTCTTTTACTTTTACTTTTTCTTTTTCTTTTCTGTTTTATTCTTTTATCTTTTAATTCAGTTAAATTTTCTTACTTCAGTTAATTCTTATCGATAGGAAAAATTTCTAAGATTGATTATCAACAAATGGACATCATATTTTCTTCGAAAGCTAATTAACATCATACACAAATATAAAATATAAATGGAAATGAATAATGAAGTAACGCGTACATGTTACAAACCTTTTAAATAGTAAACTGCCAATTACTCGAATATTCTCTAATAATGTTATTATAGTATCGAACGATATTAATAATTATAATTTAACATCGTAGCTTTTGGATTGTTGACGTTCGATCCATTCGATGGCAACAGTAACAGTGCAAATTTACCGACCGACAAAATACACACAATAACGAAGTAATATTTCAACTTTAAATAATAAATCGTCGATTAATCTCGTTAAAGCCGTATGAATCGACTCGTCAATGTATATGCCAAAAGCAAATTTTATTGTTATAATATCTTATATCTGAAAATGATATCTATATTTACGAATAAGAAATTGAAATTAGTTTAGTCGATGGTTCTAAAAGATCTAACTTAATGAAAGCATAATCCAAAGCATTAATTCTTTTTCCACGTAGCGAAGATGAGAGTATACAAGAAGAAGAAGAGGAAGAAGAAGAAGAAGAAGAAGAAGAAGAAGAAGCTTATGGGATTCGCCCACGCGTCTTTACTACCGCCCACCAAAATGCAGAAGGAAGTCAAACAGAAAACTCTCACGTTAAGTGGTCCGTCGATTGGTCTACCGAAGAAATGCTTTACGCGTTACTGGTTTTAGGATGGCTTATGAACTGGTACTTTGAGTAGACATAATTCGTATATCAATATCAATATAAGAGATAAAACGTTTACTTTACGTAGAAAAATAATTTTCTATTTAATCTTTCCTCATTATCATTTTAAATGGATATACATATATAATATAAGTAATACATATACTTATCTGATTGGTTATGATCTAAGCGTATATGTATAACAGATATAATTCGAATATTTTTGGCTGTCAATTGGAAAGATGTTTCCATCATAATAGAATATTACTATTTATTTCTGAATATCGAAGATTTAATGATATCGAGTTTACAATGACACTCTAGATAACAACGATCAAACGATAGAGATTAGGAAAAGAACAAATTCTGATCAGGCAACCTGACAGGAACATACACAAGCGGCAACACGTGAAACGAATCGAATCGAATCAGAAGCGGTTCCACGCGCGGGACACTTTATCTCTCGGCCGTTTAAGAATCTATTTGGTGGGTAGCCAAAGCAATATCGTAAATCCTAATGGAAATGCAAAGATTAATTAAGAATCCCATTCGGTGGCTGTCCCCACGTGGGCGTCCATACTCTCGACGGAGTAGGCGTCCCTGGGGATGATCATCGGCTCGTTATTATCGCTTTCACTTTCTACTCTCTGTCCCTCCTTTACTTGGCTTCCCTTCCTTACCCCTCTCGATCGTAGTCCGGGGTACAAGCGGGGTAAGTACGTAGGAGCGTTAATGAGAAATGCGGGAGAAATACGAAGAGAAAAGAGAATTCATCGATATCGTGGTATAAAAAACAGGAAAAAAAAAAGAAAGAAGATACAACGTACGATCGCTGAAGGCATTCACTTTTTTCTTTTCTTTTCTTTTTTTTTTTTCCTTTTTCTTTTTTCTTTTATTCACCGTCGGGGAAAGAAGCTCGACTATTTATGGATAAATCGCGATAAAGATGTCCCTCGATGTTCGTTCATGTCGTTTAGTTGTATGAAAAAAAAAAAAAAGAAAAAATAGAGAGAGAGAGAGAGAGAGAGTGAGAAAGACAAAAAACATTGCATTAGAGTGTATTCCATGATAAATATTATTATTAAGAAAGGAAGAAGAGCTCGGAAGAGCACGTGTTCGTCGAAGGAAACCTACGAAGGACGATACGACGAGGTTCCAGAGGCGCTAGGAAGGGGACTTAAAGGGGAAAGGATGTAGAGGGGAAAGAGAAGGACCAAGAGGAAGAGAAGGTGGTGGTGGTGGTGGTGGTACCAGTGCTAGTGGTTCGCGCACAATGCGTGTCTCCTGGGAGACGCTTATCTGAAATTACAATGTTACGTTCCCGCCTGGCAAGCCCTGGACCAGCTGCTGGAAATCCCCTCGCCCCCGCCCCCGCCCCCGCCCTCTCCTCCTATCCAACGATCCATCTCCGAGCTGCGTGCGACAAAAAGACGATAGGAGCTCGTCGACTAGATACATGCGCGCACATGCACACACAAACGTACACACATACACACACACACACAAACACACATACTATACGGATATTCATACTTTCTTACTCCTTTCCTTTCATCATTGCGTGACTTTATACGATAGAACTTCGAAGGAAGAAGAACTTAACAAAACGATTTGCGAGTTTGTAGGAATCTTCAAGGTAGAACGGGTTGCGGTAATACAGGTGCCTCTAAATAAATTTTCTTTTGTTCTTTCTTTTTTCTTTCTCCTTGATGAATGTCTTCCTTCTTCTTTTTTTCTTTTTTTTTTCTTTTTTTTTTTTAATTCGCAAGATTTTAATTCTAATTAAATTTAATCTTAAGAGCTTGCACAGTTTCCTTGACTAATATTTTCAGTCTCTGAAGTTATATTTACTATACCTATGCATTTAGAAAGAAATGTTTGTATTAAATTAATTTTTATAAGAGAGAGAGAGAGAGAGAGAAAGAGAGAAAGAGAAGGTGAGAGAGTTGACAAGCATTACAGAAAGTATAATTAAGGAAGTAAACGTATCGCGGTCATGTAGACCACGCTGTTTCTCGAGACTTCTTTTTCTTAATCCTAAGTACAAAAGGATACCACGAAGAAGTTACCACGTCTTTTTCTTCGTGAACGTCGTTAAAAACACGAAGACTACCATGAGAGTATGACAACAACGACGACGACGACGACGACGACGACGACAACGATTAAAAAACGCTTCATCGAGTTCAGCTTGTCGTCGACTTCTCTCGTTGTCCTATTCCAACCACCCCTCGTCCACTTCCCTTTTCACTTATCCTTCTCTTATGGCACTCGTAAGAGGGCGGAGAACGTTTTTCTTCGTATGCAACTGCATTTAGTCGTGGATAATGGCAAGGTCCATCTCGTCTCGTTCTGCCATTCCATGAAAGTAATACGGGCGTAATGAGTGCCATCTTAAAGAATGTATATTCAAAGAGGGGAGAGAGAGAGAAAGAGAGGAAGAGAGAAAAGGATAGGATAATAGGGAATATTATAGGGAAGTGGAAGGAAAAGAAAGAAAGAAAGGGAGAGAAAACAAAAAAGAAAAAAGAAGAAGAATGTTTGGCATACGTTCCAAAGGAAACCATTGATTGATTTAATCAAGTACGATATGATATAATATATTAACGATAACGAATATAAATCTAATAAGTGTTACGTAAATGTGATATTAAAATCGATCATTGTCCAAGACTCGTATTATTCATGTTCCATGAGATGTTTCAAAAGGTTAAATTTATCTGAAGGAAAAGTGACTATTCGCCCAAAAGTATCTCGTTTTAGAAATAGTCACAAGGCTAGAATATATTACTAACGTCGTCGTGTACTCTCTACTTGTACTCCGCTTTTGCGAAAAGATAATTATGCAAATGATCCTACTGATCAAGAAGAAGAAGAAGAGGAAGAAAAAAAAAGAGGTTAGGGAGTAGACGAGGAGATGAGATAAAAGAAGAAAAAGAAGAGGAAAAAGAACAAAAAAGAAGAAGAAGCAGAGAGACAGAGAGAGAGACAGAGAGAGAGAGAGAGAGAGAGAGAGAGAGAGAGAGAGAGAGAAAGAGAAAGAAAAAAAAGG
>NC_060956.1:21506972-21584472 GCF_910589235.1 Vespa crabro
ATCAGGGGACGTGTAAATCACACCCTTCGTACCTACTAACGGACTCTCCTCCGGCGGTACCAGCACGGTTGGTGGTGCTTCGATTCACTCGAAAGGACCTTTGCGTCGCGTACTAAACTCAAGTGATCGATGCTAATTACTTCCTCGAGAGAAGATTCTTTTTTTTTTTCCTTCCTTCCTTCCTTCCTTCCTTTCTTTTCATTTTTCTTTTTTTTTTCTCCGTGGCTACCATCTCAAGATATAGCTTTGTCCCTTTTTCTTAATACACGTTTCTCCAAAATTTTTTCAAGACAAAACCGAAAAAGATAAAGAGAAAAAGGAAGAAAAACAAAGAGGAAGGCCAATAGATAAGCACCTGTTGATCTCTCTCTCTCTCTCTCTCTCTCTCTCTCTCTCACTCGTAAGAGAAGGTTATTAAATTATTAATAATCCGCTAATTATACCGTTTTGGTAAAAAGGAGGAGAAGAGAAACTCAATTCGCTCGTGGTTGTTTCTCCTTCGTAATTCATTCCACCGTAAGACCTCCGAGCGAGGAGAACTCGACTCTATACGCCCACACGCGTGCGGCCCGAGTTCTTAAACGTCGAGCGAGACACGCGGAATATCCGAACGATCTTCCACCACCATGGCAATCTCATACTCGGAAGATCGAAGATCCGTAAATCATCGACCGAGAGAGGCGTTTACGTGCAAACGATTTAATTGAAAGCCACGAACCAGGCGATGGTCCTTTTTCTACTTCATCGATGGGAATGAAGTCGATGTTGCATTTTTCTTTTCCTTTCCCCTTCTTCCTCTTTTTCTTTTTCTTCTTCTTCATCATCTTCTTCAACTTCTTCTTTTTTCGTTTCATTTCATTTGGTTTCTTTCTTTCTTTCTTTTATTTTCTTTTTTCTTTCTTTTTATTTCTTGCATCTCCGTCGTTCACTCGCTTACGCGATGGTGAAAGCAAGAAGAAGAGAAGAAGGAGAAGAAGAAGAACTCAAGAGGTCCTCGAAGCGACGAGTGAAGACCTCGGTCAGAGGATGACCTTCGACCTCACCGTAGATCCCGGCCGCGCATAATGCTTCATTGTAATTACAATGAAGGTTATCTTCAGCGGGATTTCGAGGCTCGGATCGTTCAGTCATTCGCGTTATTGAGATGGTAAGCGAGAGAAAAGAGAGACCAAACGAACGGAAACCAGTGGCGATGAGAGAGAGAGAGAGAGAGAGAGAGAGAGAGAGAGAGAGAGAAGGAGAGAGGAAGAGAGGGAGAGAAAGAAAAAAAGAAAATGTGTCTCAAGTTATCCGTTCACGAATACATAAATGAATACATATATCGATAGATACTTATACACTTACACATCCTTCACGCGACTTTTAGCTCAGTAGAAATCACGTGAGAAGTCGATAAGATATATCGGGATATTGTGGACTTGTGGAACGTGAAGAAGATAGAAAAATACAATGATATTCAAGCTCGAATGAAAAACAGAGATCGAGGATGAGATGAGAAAAGTAGAAGGATTTCAGAAGGATCACGATCGATTCGAATTTCATCAAGAGTGGATCCCTTTAGTTCGTGTCGCGCGAACTAGCGTCTCTAATCGTTGACTAGGGAAGAACTTTTTATGAAAACAAAAGAAAGGAAGAGAGAGAAAGAGGGATTGAGAAAAATCTCGAAATCAACGGCAAAACTGAAAACCGGATGTGAAACCAAGGAAGAAGCTTGTTTCATTAGCTCGCTCTTAAGATTGTTAAGATGAGAAAGAAGCTCGAGATAAAAATTTCACAACATTCGAAGACGAAGAGAAAAGGAAGTATGATACATGTAGATGATGACGATGTGCGGTTGTGTCCTGGTCCAAGTAGCCACGAATGGCGTGACAGTCAAAGGAGCCGCGCGCCACCGAAATTATTCTCGAACAATCATCATTATGTCCAGAGAACCGAGCAATCTTCTACTCAATATTGTCAGCCGAGAAACCATGGACCAATGTTACTGGATATTGAAGGATATGAACGAACGAAGATTTTTCGAAGCATCGATTCTCTCTTCTTCTTCTTCGTCTATTCGAACTTTATCATTGATAACAATATCACGTATTTTCACACGCGCGAACACACACACGATTAACATTGATGCGATTCTATCGGGAAAGAGCAGCGTTCTTTTGTGTACGTAAGGTATGTACGTTTCATACCTTATCGTCTTTATATATATACGTGTGTGTGTGTCTGTGTGTATATATATATATATATACACTGCGGTAGGCGACACGTTCCTTGGACATGACTTATTACCTACAAGGACTACTGTAAATCTCCTTGCTACTGCCTCTGTACCAAAGAACTTAGTATCCATCGGTATGGTATAGCAATAAAGTTAACTTATAAGATAGAAAATATTCTCGATCGTCTTTATTACGAATTTTCAATTTATCTCTTTTTTCCCAATCGAACTCGTATTATTCATCACGAACAAGAAATATATAATGGAATATGTAAGAGAGCATTCATTTTATTTTTAAAGATTAGAAATATTATTTCTGAAGATTACAAAGAGTTATTTGCTCTCGTAAAAAACTTGAACAGAATTTTATTGAGAATTTTATTTACGACTATATTAAAAACCGACTTATCAATGATTTATTCAATTCAGTAGGAACGTACGCATCGCCGACATATCTTTCTTAATCTTATCGAAGTATATTATTAAAGTCAACAGATTGATCGTAAAATACATTAATAAATCCTTAGATGATTGAAAATAGCTTGTTTCCTTTAAATATTTCTTAAATTCGTTTGCAACAATATATAAATATTTTATTTTAATCGAATTATTTGAATAAAATATATATATATATATAAAATTGAACAAACTGATATACTGTTGTATTGTTGTATCGTACAAGAGGAAGTAAATACCGGTTGGATTTCTATATGGTGTGAAATAGATTTGGCGAAAGTCACAATCGAGCTGTCAAAAAATTATATACTTGACTTCCTGCATAGAACGGAAGTGCGATCGATGAGACGACCCGATTCTCAAGAACCGATTCAGAAATGATTGACAAGTGAAACCCGATCGTCTTCGTACTCGATTCGTCATGGATTATAAGCGATAGATCCTTCGAGTCGATACTTCTTCTTCTTCTTTTTTTCTTCTTCTTCTACTTTTTTTTTTCCTTTTTTTTCTTTTTTTTTTTTTTTAATTTTCTTGAAACTTTTCCGTCAAGATCTTCTTTGCGCTGAAAGGAGGAGAGAAGAAAACGAGGGAGGAAAGCTCGTTTATCGTCGTATCCTGCGCCTGCTTGTATATATGTACGTGCGTGCCCTGCTTTTTACCTTCTAATGAAGATTTATTACGTTATCATATCTCTGCCGCCTTTATTTGACGTTACGGTTAATCTTGCTGTTATCGTTGTGCGCCATAAAAAAATGTAAAAAGGACGTACGCTCGGTCAAATTTTACTTTGCGAGATGTTGTAGAAAAAGAAAGGAAGAGAGAAGGAGAGGGTGAGGGTATAAAAACTAATTTTAGAAGCATTGTTCTTTTCTTAAGATTCAACCCCTTATTTTTTTTTCTTTTTTTGTTTTCCCCTTTTTTTTTAATTTCCCTTTTTTTTTTTTTTTTTGTTTTTGTTATGAGTAAATACTTCTTTCCGGAGGAGAAAAAAATATAAGAACGTCAGGAGAAATAAAATATTATATTAAAAAAATAGTAGCTTCCTTTTTACTCACAAAGCCTCGATTCTTCCATAAAATTAGAAATATTTAGAACGTATCGTCGTACGATCGTCGACGAAAACACGTTCGCAGATAAAAGAAATATAGTGAGAGGAAAAAAGAGAGGGATAGAGAGAGGACGGGAAGGCCCGGTGACCACAAGAGGTCGCGTGACGGAAGCACCACGGATCGGGGAACGCACACATCTTCGTGAATGCACTTATTTGCATCCTGCCAGTGTGTACCTGTGCCATGAGATATACCTCTTATGCTCGCACGCGTATACCAATACTATCGTACGATACTATATATATATATATATATATGTATATATATATATATATATGTATATATATATATATATGTATATATATGTATGTATGTATGTATGTATGTGCGTGTTACCTCAACGATGTATTTCAACAGATTACAATAACAAAAAAAAAAGAAAACTTTTCATACCAACATAATAAGCATATTTAATTTTACAATGATTTTCTATTTAAAAAAAAAAAAATTTTAATCTAATATTTCGATCGTATTAACGAATTAATGAAATAAATTTAAATAAGATTGAAGGAAAAAGTTTTGGGTTGAAGATGATTTTGATGAATCCTAGTCGTTGTCAGTATCGACGTCATATATAAGAAACCTGTTAAAAGTCAGGTATGGTAGCAGCATCTGAGGATGTAGCAATTACGTCTGGACTCCTTGGCACAGACGGACGAACCGCAAGCACGGAACGCCCTTTGCGTTACACATATGTTACTCTTTCCCTTCTCTCTTCTTTCCTCCTTCCTTCTTCTTTCACCTCCCTCCTCTACCCGTACCCGTACCCTACCCCTTTCCGAATTAATGTCCATACGAAAGGCACGGAAGACGTTTCTCTGGGAAATGCGAACGTTGCCTTTGTCTACACGAGCTCCTACCTTCCAGAACTCGTCGTCGATCAAAACCTCGCGATGACCGCGAGAACGAGAACTCTTTGGATGATTATCATCATCATTATCATCGTCATCGTCGTCATCGTCGTCGTCGTTGTCGTCTTTTATTTCTCATTCTTTTTTTTTGCTCTTGCTTTCTTTTTCATTTTATTTCTTTTTTTTTTTTTTTTCTTTTTCCCCCTTTCATATTTTTCCATAATTTCGTGATCGAAGACAAGAATGACGTTCGTGTCATAAATTTACGTTTTAATTTCGAAATATATTCGATAGATTTGAATGTAATTTTAACAGATGGGGTATATCGTGTCCTTGCACCCGAGTCCTTGAAATCCTTCGTACTGATGCTCTCCTCAAAACTGGCGTCCGAAAAATTCTTCGAAATGTCACTGAACAGCTACAGGACTCGCGTGACTTTGTAGAGAAATTACTTTCTTAAATGTAAATCGAAGGGTCGAAAGAGCGCTTCTGTGTAACTACTTGTCTCTTTCTCTCTCTCTCTCTCTCTCTCTTTCTATATACCCGCGGCGATAGTAAAATTTGATGGATAATTATTAAATCTCGTTTGAAGAAGTACGAAATTTACATATGTATGTATTAGGATAACATTTTTCACATGGTCGAAAGATCATTTTTTAATTTTTAAAGAAAAACTTGAAAAATTTTCTAAACAAAAATATACATCCAAATATTTCTAAATCTCGTCTTTCTATTATCGCCATCGATGGATCGCAGAGACTCGCGGCATCACGAAGAGCTCGCACGCGCGGTTTCCGCCTTCTCGTCTGATCGATGGCGGATAACGGTGACCCTGAAACAAGCTCGAATGACCCCACGCACGACGTAGCCACGAATCTTCTTTTCTCGCGCTGTCGTTGACAATAGAAATTCACGATAGTCTTGCAGAGGTCCGCACGCGATGACCTCCACTTTCCTGAGGGCACTCGACAAGAGGAAGTCTACTCTAACGGTAGCGAAATATACTCGAAAGACGAAAGCTTTGCTTTTTCCATCCTTTCGAAGAAGTATATTTACTTTTTGTCATGTTACGATCTGATATACATAAATGATTTCATTTCTATTTTTGTTTTGGTATTTCAATTTTATTGGTATTTAATTTTGCATTAATATGTTGCATAAATGATAATAAAATTCAATCGTAAACAATTTTTATAATTATCTTTCGAATGATGGAAGATGAAAGGCAAAAAAAAAAAATATTATTTCGATTCGATAATCCCAATTTGTACATATTTAAATCAAAATGATATATAAAATGATATAATATCGTATTGTATATTTTTCCTATAATTATTTGCAACTCATGTTATATGTTCTGTCAGCAAGACGGGAAAAATAAGATATGAAAGTACGAAGAAGGTGGAGCTGCGTCGCTCTCGGTCCATGAACCAGCTAGAAGATAATAAGTCAGCGATGAAATCGACAGGGTTGCACTTATTGAAAATTACACCATCGCGTGCAACTTTTCGGACGGGCAACCGAAAAGAAATAAAAGAATGAAGAAAAGTAGTACGACGAGTCGCATCAGCGTGTTCAAAATTGCGAATACATGGAGCTTATTTCGATGGTGAATTAAAAAGGAATCGGATAACTGAAGGTGTGATTTCTTCGTACTGTTAGGATGTAGTCATTTATAAAAAATATTTGAAATATTATATATTGAAACGTTCGAAACAAAAGAAAAAAATCTAAAAAGTTAATCGAAAATATTGCACAAATGCGAAATCTGAACGCAAATTAAAAATTGAAAATTTCTCTCTCTCTCCCTCTCTCTCTCTCTCTCTCTCTCTCTCGTCCTTTCATATATATTTCTCTCTATTCCGAATAAAAGTATATACGTATGCAATGGAATAATATTCGATACGTCAGAAAATTCGTACTAACAGTTAACAACACGATTATCCGAGAACAAGGGACAAAAGTAGCAATACCACGCACGGTTTGTCCCTCTGAAATCGTCGTTGGTCATTCCGAAACAAAAGAAGATGCGGCCATGCAAGCGCGTTTAAAATCCTGCTCCATCCAATTTTCCAGACTTTAATGTGAGCGTTGGTCAGCGCGTACAGATTCGTTTCGTGGCCTCGAGCATATCCCACAATATAGGCAACCATCTCGACCAACCCTCTCTCGTGCTTGTTGCCGATACAGAAATCGTTGTGGTTCAAGAGAAAGAGGATATATAGAAGAGAACTTTTAGGGCAAAACCCTTAGGCGCGACAGTAGAGACAGAAGAGCGAGTGCTCTTTCGTTTGCACGCTTTTCCGCATTAATTACCAACGTTTCCGTAACGAGCTATCGCATGACCGGTTGCGTTTATTACTCTCTCTCTCTCTCTCTCTTTCTCTCTGAACATTCAACCCTCTCTATTTATCTCGAGGAAAAGCTTTGACGGCCTCAAAGCGATCGTTACGTCGACTCATCGCGTATGACTCGACGACTTTCATCGGCTAACAGAATAAAGCGGCACATAACGGAGATATTAATTAAGATTATTTATCTCGAATCGATCATTCCAATTGGAATACGAACGAATTTTATTTCGTATTTACGCAACTCGAATATTTTATTCGTACCTTTTTTAATTAAAATTCCATCCATATTTTTTTACTTTCCTTTTTTCCTAATTCGTACTCTATAGATTGTATTAGATATTTTATTCGTTTGCTCTTTCGAATAATTACGAATAGTGACGAAGTTGTGCTAGCAATATGAATCCTGATCGTATCGATTATATATATATATATATATATATATATATATATGCATAAAGAAAGAAGCTGTGTTAGGAGGGGTTGCCAAAGGGCCACGACGAACGGAACACGTTCGCCTTAGGCGATTTTGTCCCTGAGGAAGGCCATCGGCATATGCAGCTCGCGTGCTTCGGCATGAACCAGGAGGAACGAATGTAACAGGTGCAGATGCGGAGGAAACGATCGTTAGCCCAGCAGTCCATGGCACGCGGTATATGTATGTGCACCACGGCGCCTATTATGATTCCTTTCGTAATTAGTCCTTCCTCCCCTCCATTTAAGAGCGCCCCCGGCTTTCTCTCTCTCTCTACTCGATCTCGAATATACCTATCGTTCCTTTCTTTCTTTCTTTCTTACCTAGCACGCATGACATTAAACGACTAAAGTTGTTTATTGCATCGCAAGAATCGCATAAACTTTTATAAAATATGACATCTTAAATCTCATTATTATCTTTTCTTTATTATTTATTTATTTATTTATTTATTTATTTATTTATTTATCTTTTCTTTTTCCCCATTATATCATATTCTTTAGAAGATGAAAATTGTTTGATTAAAATTAATGTGCATATAATTGTATTATATATTTATATCAGATAAAATTCTTATTAAATGTAACAATTGTTGAATTGTTACGTCGGAATAATTAGCGATTGAAAATAATCAAAACTGTGCCCTAGTTCTCTTTGACCGATCCATCTCTATTTGGTTATATATGAATATGATTGAGGATAAAAATTTTTCTTTCGTCGCAACGTCGAGATTATAATCGGAGTGTTGCATCCAACTCCCTTAATACGTGAAACCAGGACGCGATCTAGGGCAGCTTCGAACGAGAAGACTACGTTTTGTGCCTTGTGAAATATATATATATATATATATATATTTCACATATATATATATATATATCTCCAGGAAAGCGCCTTGGTAAGGGATTTCGCGCAGAGGGGTCGGCTGTTTGCGCCTCTCGACAAATAAGGGGAAGTCGTTATCCCGTGGATGGGAGGAGTAATTAACTGCTTCTACCTCCTTTCTCCTGGTTCCACCCGCTCCCAGCATCCTTCCTTTCCGGTTTCTACTCGAAGGAGTAGACTTAAGGAGGACCGCTTAGGCTTTCACGGTGTCGTGTCTTCATTATTCACGCTAATCTGCTTTCGTCTTGTGCCGCTACCACACCGATCTCTCCTTCTTCATCTTTCTCCTTTCCTATTGACTCATGAAAATCAGGTAACAATTTCACCGAGGTAAAGGATCAAAGGGAAGCGAAATTTTCAACAACATTCTCGTTCCTTACTACGAGACGTTACACGACCTCGGTCCTCATCCTCTTGTCTTTCAAATTCTATGGGCTTGAGATATCGATCGTATTCGAACTTAAGATGTTTCAATTCGAAAGGATATTATTAAATTTCACGAGGAGGGCTTTTAAATTTAACGAAGAAATAATTATAATGACGATACGACAGGTTTGAAAATATTTTTCATCCTATTATTTCGTCGATAATAATTAAGGGGAAAAAAAAAAAAAAAAAAAAAAAAAATATCTATATAAATTTCATATCTTTTCTCATATTTCTTGAATAATTTATATACAGAAGCTTTATGTACGTTACGATATACGGTAAATTTCCTTGGATATGACTCGAATTTTTACCGAAGACCACCTGTGTAAGGTACCCCGCGGTGATCGGCAAATTGTGATGGATTGTTTTCTCTGTTAACAGGTTCTGCCGACAGACGCGAGACGAAAGCACACCGACTGAGATAATCTCTCATCAATTTCGGCTCCTTGATTGATCATCGTGATTCGCTGCACGACCGGTCGCAATAAGCGATCAAAGAATAACGTTGCACGACCTTCTCGACGTGTAAAAGAATTCTAACTTTACGATCTTAAGAGCAGAAACATTTAATTGGAGATGAAGCATCCGATGAACTTCGTAATTAAAGAAATTTCATATTGATTGTGATAAATAGCAATAAGATTTTTAAGAATGAACGCTTCGCATGAAAAATATATAATAAAATATCAAAATTATCTCAAATAAATGTTTCAATACTATGAACAATATTATAACAAAGCGTGATATTCATCAACAAGTGTACAATTTTTTATACGTAATTATTATTTCATCAACATCCTCTTAGTTTTTATTCAAAAATGGCAAATTGAAAATGATTTTCTTTATGTAGATCTTATGCCAAATTACTTTTTAACGGTGTGCATATTTCTTAGTCATTTCATATTATTAGTCTTGTTTCGTTCATTATCCACAATACTTTTGAATATACGAATGGAAGAAAAAATTTCGAGAACTGCTAATACCTTATGAAGAATATTTATATAAAAATATCATCAATATCCAAGAGTTATCTCTAAATAATCAATGAATAGCAAAACTATTAAAGAATAATCGATTTAAGATAATACCATTCTTGTAATTACTAACTTGATCAGTATTTTCTAAATAACAAAAAAAGATGTTTTTTTTTTGCTGCGAACAATTCGTTTTTTTTTTTTTTTTAACTATTTCCTATTATTTAATAATAAAGTAATAATTGCCTAAAAATGATAGGCCAGATTATTAATTCGCCACAGAAAGATTTTTTTGAAAGATATTTACAACACTCGATAAAAGGAATAGGAGTATATATAATTATAAAAAAAAAAAAAAAAAGAAAAAAGAAAAAAGAAATAATACAAATTTGCAAAATAACTAAAGTATTATGAAATTCTATATATTCCTGCTATGCAACACTTCCAGGGAATTTTTTGCCACATTCAATTACGTTATCAACATCAAAATGCCTTCCTTTACGATGTAAATGCTTAATTTATACATATATATGTATATACATACATATATACGTATATATATATATTTTTTGCTCATTTCATACTTTCTCTTTTACTGCGGTAAGTTCAGCAATACATTTTGTCCAGATGGTAAATACGTTACTTGCCGAGAGTTTGCTAAATTAAATGTGATATCTTCGGCAGCTTCAATTCTTCTAAGTTCAACAAGACCATCACCAGCATTCCCAAGAGATTCTGCTATTAAACTAGCAGCTTGAGCATCACCCTCTGCTGTAATAATAGCTGCTTTCTTTTGTTGTTCAGCTCTTTCTACTAAGAAACGAGCTTTTTCTGCTTCCTGTTGAGCGACTTGTTTCAATTCTACAGCATGAGTAAATTCTTTTCCAAAAGTTAAATGCGTCTGGAAAAATTACAAGTTCATGAAAGTTTAACAAATTCAAAGATATTCTTTCAATTATTTTGATAACAAATATATGTTTAATTACTTACAATTGATATATCGTCTAAAATAAGACCAAACTGCGAAGCTCTTTCAGTTAGATCTTCGCTAACTTTTTGAGAGACTAATTCACGTTGAGTAATCAATTCTCCAGCATCAAACTGTGCAACAACAGCTTTCAATACCTCAGTTGTAATAGATGGTAGTACTCTCTCATCATAATCAAAACCCAAAACATTGTATATTTTAGGTAACGAATCAGGTACTGGTCTAAAGAGAATACGAAGTGTAATGTTCACATTCTGTAAATCCTTGCTACCGGTAACAACAGGAACGTTTCGTGGTCTTGAACGTATATCAAAGATAATAGGTTTTTGTACCCAAGGAATTAAAAAATGTGTTCCTTCTCCTACCACAAGACTTTTGATACCAGCAAATCTGTCGAAGATAACTGCTCTATGTCCTCCATCGACTGACAAAATACAAATGAAATCAAATATAAATATGATCTTTATATCATTTATTGATATAAACAATGAAGGAAAAAATTTTTACCAACCATTATACAGCGCAGTGCTAATAGCCGTACCAACAAGACTCATTCCTAATCCAAATTGACCTAGTCGATTGAAGAATTGTGATGCCATTTTTTATACACTATCTGAAATCAAACAATATAACCTTAACATTATAACCTTAAAGTAACTTTACTTCATGGTTAATATTCTGATGCAATAGTGTTAAGAGTATCGACCATGGCGAACTCTACACTATTGAATCTAACCTAAAATAATTCGACCGACAAGTACCAATTGCTGACAAAATGAGAATAAAAGAACGAGAATAAAAAAGATTTCTCTCATATAATTTATATCCACATTCAGTGTATATATTATATTACATATATATATGTATATATGTATATATATATATATATATGTATATATAAATATGTATGAATAACGATAAATGTAAGAATGAATATACTACAACGAATGTTCAACCTACCGGTTCATGCAATCAAAAATTTTACATATATAATTCGTTGATCGTTTCGAAATTGATAAAGTTTTTAATATAAATAATAGTTAAAAAATCTTATACCGGCGTTGGTAATGCTTACGTAATAAACGGTGTCTTCCTAGTTCGAACTAATCACTTTTCTCCTCGTGCGGCGTTCATGCGCTGATAAAGAAAAATGGATCCTACACGAGAAAGGAACACGAGAAATCGACTGGAGCGCCATTCTTTATCGTAGCGGAAATTAAATACACTATGATATAATCAATCAATAAATCGAAAATATTATTTAAAATTATAAAGATCTTCTTTTTCGTTTTACGTAAATGTAATTTTATATAGAATAATTAATATAATTTTATATTAATTTTTGGATAAATATAATAAGGTTTATAAGAAAAAAAAAAAAAAATTAATCGCCCCCGGGTGGGCTCGAACCACCAACCTTTCGGTTAACAGCCGAACGCGCTAGCCGATTGCGCCACGGAGGCAGTTACGGTGCGCGTCGTTATTACTGTATATTATATATATCTAGGATATATATTATTATTTATTATTTACTATTATATATTAATTGTCGAATTTCAAAAAAAAACGTTGAAAAATTTTTTTAGATACACCATACGCCTATATTCCATTAAATCGAGAAATTGTTATTCAGACATGTATTAATTAAATTGAAAATTAAACATTGTATTAACGAAATAAAACCTTTATTTATTCTCTTCTATTAATTTCTTATTCTAATATTTTTTTGTTTAAATTCATTTGTGAATAAAAACGTAAAGTAAATTTTATAAAATATATATTATCGCTAATCAAGATACGTTATTATTACGTATTGTACGTTTTACTGTTCAAAGAACAGTGTACTATAGATTTTAGGAAGTTTCTTTTTATGCGAATTAATAGAATTATTTATTTACATATTCCAGTCATATGACCCTGAAGCAAACTGTCCATAATAATAGTCATGCTATTGGAAGTACACAATATTTTAATTGGTACATGCTTTGAATGTACGATTATATTCTCGTTATTGTCGGTAATCCTATAAAAGAAAGGAATAGTTTAAAATTATAATTACCAAGTACAAATAAATATTCCAATAAAATTACTGGTAATATATAAATGAACTTACTTGAAGGCATAAGTACTATAGTCATCACGAGGCTCAACTATACCCTTTTTGAATGGATTAACCACTACGGTACCATTAATCATGATCAATGATTCATTTTCAGTTGGAACAATTTCAAGTACGTGTTCTCCAACTATTACTTTAGTACTCATAATATTTTCAACAACTTTAACGAAAACTGCGAAAGTTTTATATACATAATCGCCAGATACCAAAGTCCATTGATCAGGAACCTTATAAGGTATATTATTATTATCGATCATTACCAAAATTTGAGGATATACAGTGCATATTTCTGCAAAAAATTTATATACATAAATATAACTCCATAGAATGTCGTTATAAATAATAATTGTATATATATATATATATGTATGTGTGTGTGTATATATATTAAAAATAGTCGTACTCAATTGATGGTTATATAAGTTTTGCAGGAAGTTCGTTGAAAAGTGAGTATTGTCCATCAATACGTTCCACAATTTATTACCCAATGGTATTTCACTAATTTTGTAACCATGATTTGCTGTAACAACGGATACATCCATGTTGTCAGTTCCTACTGGATATTCAACCATTAGTTTTACACTGGTAGGTTCAACATTTGTGGTATAATTTATTTGAGGTAAGAAAGCAACTCGGATCATATCGTCAAGCATGATCATTTTGGATATTATACTTTGAGGAACCTGAAATAAACAATTTTATTCATTCCGAATAAGAAATTAGAAAATAAATATAGCCATTTACCTGTTTATAAGTAACATTCATACTATATTTTCTCATAGTCGAATAAAGGATACTTCTATGTAAACAGTTCCAAGTCTTAGGAACGTGTCCTTGCTGAGTAGTGATAAGTGGATTTTGAACATCTTTAGCGCAAGCACCGTTTACATTATCGTGAGCCATCTGTTCCTTTTGTTCCTCGCTCATTTCTCCCTTTATCGTCATTTTTATTACCATTTCGTCGCTAACGCATTCGTCCTTTTCAGTCATATCCATAGTAACGGTAACTTTAGTATTGGTTTCTTCTTTGATCTCGCCAACTTTTAAATAATCGCTATTAAATACCGGATAATTTTTCTGTCCATCTATGCAAATCTAATGAGCCAAATATTTCTTATTTCAAATATCTGTATAGATATATTTATTCTAATATAAACGTAATCAAAAAGTCAAATACTTTGAGCTTCTTCTCTCCTGGTGCAGTTCGTGTAATCTGTACTTTGAGATTGTTATTAATATGAGTTGGATTAGATTCAAAGTTAAAGTTAAGGTCCCACGAATGAGTAATCGTGTTGGTGCAAACTTCTACAACATCTAAGGTACCATGGATGTTTATTTTCTTGCTGCTAAGAACATGCATTTTTTTAACCACATGATCTAAATCTTTAATATTGACCCACACGTTAAAAACGATCTATAATGGAGATAAATAATAAGCATGTAAGCGAATCGAAAGAAAATATAAAGTTACAATTTGCGTTTACTTACGTTCGAGCATGGATCTGTGATTTTAGGTTTGATCATGACAATAGATCCACAAGTCCCCATTTCAGGAGAAATGAAATTAACATAGGAATGTTGACGAAGTCCCATGATGAATTGTATAATCTTGTTATTCCTAAATAATTATCAATAATAATTATTTAAAAAAGGTTTATAAGTTAATTCATAAAAACATTCTCTCATAACTTTACCAACCAAGTATTTTTGTTTTCCGATGAGAATGCTTGCATCCATTCAATCTCCTTAGTAGCAGGTGTATTACTATTCTCGCAATCGAAAGTCGTCATGAAATATTGAAGACCAGTGCCCTTCAATTCGTAAGTATTATCGTAAGTTTTCTTATAGTTATCACCCTTGGTGACAACTTCGTAATGTTTACAAGTATCACAACTCTTCTTCAATTTATCTTCTTCGTCTTCGGTAATAGTAACATAATTCTTCACGTAAGATAATGCTCCAAGGTTCAAAAATTCGTTCATTTTAAAGGTAAGTTTGACATTGGACGTTTCGTTATTGTAAAAAATATTCATAGCAGCGGGTATCTTGATATCTTTAGTGGTAACTCTACGAATGGAGTGCCAAATATCAACGATAGGATTATACATTGACATAACGTATTCACCATGTTTCCACAAATGAGTATCAAATTTGAGATTCATATTTAGAGGTACATTATCTTTGATTGAAACAGTATTCAATTTTGCCGATAGCAGAACTGGTATTTTCGTAGTAAGTACAGCTTCAAGGCCCATATCTGTAGGTACATACATTTCGTAGAACGTATCGTATATGACACCCAGTACATTGACATTAACATTGGAAATGATATTCTTCCAATCTTTGACTTTATCAAAGATTGTCATCCAATTATCTTTGTCCAAATGAATAGTCTGGACTACTTGATCGTTTACTGTTATTGCAAGATCTACGTAAATATTTTCCTTGACAGGCATATCCTTGGCTGTTTTTTTAAGAATATTTATAACATTTTCATCATTAATAATTTCCATAATGTTACCACTCCATTGTTTATTAATCATGTTCATGATTTCATCCAAACCATTGACGCTCCAATAAATCTATAACAACAAAATTCGCATATATAATGAATTCGATTGTTGATAACAATGATGAAATATTAAATGTTATTTATGGAGTTTAAAAATAATACTTACTCCCACAATAGGGACACGTTTGCGTGCGGACATATGGATATATTGGACGGAACCAACATGCGGTACTCCTGTAATTTCGTTGAGAATAAGAGAAGTTTTCACAGTTTCACCAAATTCATACTTGGGGTAAACATAATCCACAAGATAATTAGCAGAAAGAGAACCATAGACTGATCTCATCCTAGTAAAGCGTAAAATCTTTCTAGCCATTTCTCGAATTGGACGGAGACAAGGATCGACGGAATTTGATAGACCTTTGATAGTCGTCACGTGATAATTGTAGAGATGTTCGTTCTTTTCATAAACCATAAACCAATAAATATTCATGAAACGTCCCATATATGGCAATTGATTAATTAAAACATTATAAGCAGCAATTCTGACGGTCAATGGTAAACTGGTGTTCGCGAGAACAGGCCAAAGTAAATTATAGCCATATTGGAGATCGTTCTGTATCGTTTTTTCAATAGCCCAAATAGCTGCTGTACGTATGTGATAAGGTTTCTCGGAGATGATTTCTTTTCCACGGATTATGGGTTCCAGAATTACATGGACACATTGTAGTTGTACGTTCTTCATCGCCATCAAGTAAACCATTTTCATGTAATACGTTGTTTCGGCTATAAAATTCACATATTCATTAAAACTCTAATATTTGTATAATTTTTATATAAAAATTATTATATATATATATATATATATATATATATATATATATATATGTGTGTAATGTAATTGAATGTATCTCCTTACTCTTAATATGTTCGTAGAAGTTTTTTTTAAGATATTTTTCTATTAGCGCATTATCGATTATTTTGTCCTTGAAAGTTTTGTGAATCAATGTAGAGAAACATAATATTCCAGCAACCCTAACATCCATATTTACATTGGGCTTAACATCGATGAGAACCTCCATATCCTCAAGAAGTTGTACGTTTGGTGATTTCACGTACATTGGCAATTTATGAAGCATCGTAATGGCATTGATATCAGAGACTTTGATATTTAGACTTTGAGAATTATAGATAACATTTTTTATGAAAATACAACTGTCGACGGTACCAACGGTTGGTACAATTTGAAGGAAGATATTTCTAATAGAAAAAAGAAATGTTTTAATGATTGTTTAACACATAAGAATCTGTAGAAACATCGAAATCAAATCCTGTACCTGACGTTAACGTCTTCTAAATTTTGTATCGAATAATATAACTCTTCGAACAACTTAAGATCCATACTCAACATCGTTTGATGAATTCTGTTGATTAATTGCTCATGTTTCCAATTGGGTTCCTCCATTTCTACACGATATTCTTTCAGATAATTCGATGCTTCGATCAACATTGTCTTCACTTTCATAACGAGTGACTCAGCATTAATTTTACTTCTTTCTTGAATAAGATCTTGGCTAGTAATAATATCCGATTTGTTTGAAAGTTTGAAGCTAATGTCGGTTATAAGAGGACTCTTTTGAAAATCAACAACAGGCAAGTCCATTTCTGTCACAGTCTCTAGAATAAAAGTTTGACTGCAAGGAGAGAAAAAAAAGTCATTTCGCGTGACAATAAATCGTAGATGATAAATCATTGAAAGAATGATAATCGTATGATAATTACTTGTTCAACAGATAATGAGCTTCAGATCTAGCTTGCCAAGGGAAATAGTTTATGACACCGTGACCAATTAATTTAGTTATGACTATTTCCTGTCCTTGCTCTTCTATCTCGAAAACTCTTCGGCTTGCGGTAGACATAGGATTCTATTATAAATAATATTGAATTTAAAGCAAAATAAAACTTTGAATGAAGAGGAATAAAAATGTATTCATATGACGAGCCTAATTTTACCTCCGGTTCGACGTAACATTTATCGCATTCTACTTGATCGAAAACTTTTTGAACGAAGTTGGTACAATTCGCTGGCTCGTAAAACTTTGTTACGACGAAAACATTGGATTTCTGCCGATCTTTCAGATGGACATTGTAGGTAACATGACAGTTACCGTGAATTGTATTCTAGTGGTAACAACCAAAGAGAACATTAATCGCTATACGGGATGTCCCCGTCAGTCGTTACCTACCTCTTGCATTACGAAAGCTTTTGAGGATGATATCAAAGGAACATTTAATTGAAGTATCGAAGCTATAGATTGTTTTATATTTTTCGACCATCTTGGCTCTTCGTTTTGGAATTTTATTCCTTGAAACTGAAAGATAAAGCTTTAGTCTTAATGACTACGTTCGACATGAAATGAAAGTTAATTTTTTTGAAATTTGCTTTTTTTTTATTTTTTTTTTTTTTTTTTTTTTTTTTTTTGAGATTTAATAATACCTTGAAGTTGTCATCGTAGACTATCAAAAATGGTTTTTCAATCGCCTTAGCATCTTCAGCGATCGGAAGAAAATGACCGACCATATCGCTATGCACTGCCTTACCATTATACAGACCAAATGTACAGTTCTGTAGTGTTACATAGTAAGCATTGTTTAATAATGGATCACTAGTGTAATGTTTTATGTAAAGATCACTTTTAAGGCCAAATTGAGACGCGTATGGTGCCAGTTCTATAATTCCTGCCTTAACGTCACCATAGTATTTATAGTGCAAGGTTTTTCCGTGAGGAAAATGTGCTAGGAAATGCAACAGAGGTTGATTAAAGAACATGACAAGTGTATTAAAGTATCTTATACTCATTTTGAAAACTAAAATAATTATTAAAAATTAAAAATGTATATAAAATGAAAATATACCTGGTATCGCGCTTGCTGCAGCGATGAACACCAGTAAGGCTGTAGAAACGAAATATCCGATAAATATTTATAATTTTTTTCTTTTTTTTTTTTTTTCGTCATAATGAACAAATATCACATCAGGATAAAATCTCAATTAAATCTTATTAAGAAAATGTATATAATATAAATAGATGCAAATCTTAAGCAACGATTTATTACTGCGAACGAAACATTAATACGTCGGTTCATATTTCAATCAATCCACCGAATTAATTTTTTACACTTATTTATTATCTCCCGCGTTAAAAAAATTTCCACTTTTTTCATAACTTTCGACACTTTTTTCAATTCCTAAAATAAACTTACCGGTGAGCACATTCATAGCAAGACCCATTGCTCCAGACTGGTAAAACGTATCAACGCATTCTCTCTTTTATAAGGCGAAAAACAACAAGTTCTGCCGGTAAAATGCAAACGTGCACTCGATAACCCCAAACCGAAGGGTGTTACACTCAAACCATGTCGTTTGTAATCAACTTATTAAAGATAACCCTAGTTTATACGTATCGGTCTATCTGTTTGCTTTTTGCATACGTAAAACACTGATAATAATGAAAAATCGTTAATTTATATTTATAATGTTAAAGTATCATGCATACTTCCTCAGTAAAAAATATATAAAGTATTAGTAGTTCCCGGTATTCTAATATATGACAATATGCTTACAATCTTGCGGTTTTTCCGGATTAGAAGACGTCAGCATGTACAGGGAAAGATCCATCTACGTAACATTGGTAATACCACTTAATAAAATTAAAACTTGGAAAGATGAATCACGGAATCGAATTACGGAATAATTAATGAATTATCATCATTATATATATGAAAATAAATACATAATATATATGTATTTATTTTCTTATTCCTATAATCTAAAGAGATAATCATCTTAAACTTTTATCCTCTATTGTTGTGCGTTATATATATATATATATATACACATACATAAATATAAACAGATCTATAAATATAATGTGATAAATTTATCGTAAGATAGATATTGTAAACATAGTAATCGTTAACAGTAATTGATTTTATCTTTTTTATTTAATACTTGAATAAAAAAAAAGAAAAAAAAAAAATAATAAAAATTATAATCGATGATGATGCTTTCTAGAGATCACAGTCGCAGAAAGGAAATTTCTTGATTTTTAAATGCTTTTATTAAAAATTTATTAATATCATTTACGATAGAAAATTAAATTTTATATGATTAAATTTTTATGAGTTATGTTACACGGAATATATGTGATAAGTGTGATATGTGATCAGGTGATATTAAATTCAATTTCTTCGTTATATCGCACAAAGAATATGGATAATGTTTTAAGAATTACATCGACTTATCGAGATAAAAGGAATAACAATGTGGAAAGTTCAATATTTAGTCATTTAATACTGATTATTATACTTGTCGATGAACTTAAGATAAAACAATTATTGACTTCTTCTGGTAAATGTCTACTACATTTAACAAATAATTTCACATAGAGATTATTAATTAAAAAACTTTATTTATTTCGTGGAGTTTTTAATTTATATTTAGATGCAATATTTACAAAATTTAAAGACCTGTGATTAATACCAATTAACTTTGGACATTGCTTTATATTACTTATATATAACGAATTGACAAAAGTGAGATTACGTGTTTACCAATTTAAGCTATACGTACATGTACGTGTATGTGTGGCGCGTGTGTGTGTGTGTAAATAAACGTATATAATGATCGATAATTCATCTTTTATTTATAAAAAAAAAATAATGTAATTATTGTCAATTTCAGATAAATTTGATAATTGATTTAAAATGAATGAAACTAATTATTTTTTATTTACTTATATACGTATATATATATCCTATTATATGCACCTCCTATTTTATTCTTATACTTTTGTCCAAAAAATCAGTTTTGTTTTTTACCACTCTACGATATATGATATCTTATTTATAACGGGTATTTACATTTTGAAAATATGATTAAATGTTTAATTTTATTGCATCATTCGATGTTTTAATATAAAAATGAATACATTATACAAAGTAAATATCTAAGATACAATTTATGCTAAAGCTTCTTTATTTGTGCAACTTTATTTTTTCATTATTATCATTGATTATGCGATGTTCTATAAAAGGAAGATGAATTATAAATATCTTACGATCTACATAAATAACATATATTGTTTATATATTGTATTTTATTTCAAAATTATTAATAATAATAATAATAATAATAATAATAATAATATATTTTGTTTATTAATGGATTTAAGATTGATTTACAAAGTGAGCCTTTAATTTTTCTAAAGCTTTGCTACGATGCGAGATTTGATTTTTAATTTGCTTAGGTAATTCGGCATATGTTTGATCATAATTTAAAGGTTGAAAACAAGGATCCCAGCCAAAATCTCTTGGGCCTCGTGGATCGACGATGGTACCTAAAACTCGACCTTGAAAAAGAAACACTTCACTGTTATCTTCATCTTCGCAATAAGCAAATGTACAAACAGCCTCAGCACTTTTGTCCTCCCAACCATGAAGCATTCTATATAATCCCTCAGGTCCTAATTTTTCTAAGAACCATTTTATATACGGCCCTGGAAGTCCTTTCATCGCATTAAAGCAGAGACAAGTATCCTCAATGATTACCGGACCTTTAACGATCTTCGCTGCCGCGCGACATTTATTCCGACAAATATCATCGATCTCACCTTGATATTCTGGAAGATCTATCTTTTTGCTGGTTATTTCACGAGGAAAACTTTTTCCCAATATGGCGATAAATTCTTCCAACTTTTTAACATTTCCCGTGACGAAAACGATCGGTTTGGCCATCCTACAAAAATAAAGAAAAACTCACTTTTTATATAGATCATGTTAAATATTTCATGCGTTTAAAAGTTTAAAAATTTGCGCGCGCTTTTCATCAAGAACACGTGACAGGTAAATCGAGACAAAAACGGGTCGATTAACTTGTCACGAATGAAAAGAAAAGGGAAATTTGTAAAGTAAAATTAATTATATAATCTTTCAATATAAAAAAATCCAATGAATGAAAGTTCGAAAATTTAGATAAATATTTACATTACTTACATTAATAATTATCTATATTGTTTGGCGAGTTACACGTAAACGCTGATATCTATAAAGAGGCCATATTGTTTCGAATCATGGTTACCACACTCTTAAACGTAAAAAATCGAGTTGAAATATTTCGAGTCACGATTAATCGAGGTAAATATATACTGTGAACTTTGTCTTTTTATTTAATCTATTAATTAAAAGTATTTTTAACGTCAATATTTTTTTCTTTTTTCTTCCTTTTGTAAATATTGCACTTTGCACAGCTGGATAATATTTCTGAATATTTCATGTATTATCGTTGTTTGTTATAATCAACGTATAAATAAGAAATATTTCAAATGACATTGGACTATGTTTCTTTTTTTTTTTTTTCTTTTCTTCGTGCGAATTTTATTGTATTTGAAGTTTTATTACAATATTAATTAAAGTAGTATATCCAACATCAGAATAATGACAGCAATAAAGGAAATACATCGTGCATACATAAATCAATTATCATTGGTTAATCTATTATACTGAATGCAATAAACAAGTTATTGTGACAAGTATTGACAAGTACTTGTCCTTTTGTTATTTAACATTCGTTTATACGTGAAAAATGAAATTATATGAAACATTAAATTACATCAATTCTACTATTATAATAATTAATATCTTCCACGAAATCTTCCTCTGACGCTACCCCAACTTGTTACGGCGCCTCTTCCAAATCGACCAACCATTCCAAATCCACTGGTATATCCACTAGAATTACCACCAAAATTATTTCCTCTATAACTTCCCGAGGGTCTACGAAAACCTCCATTTCCTCGCATCATTTTCAATGGAGTTGCTTCATCTCTAGTAAAAGTGGTAGTAGTGTGACCTCTTGGCGATCTACGTGATTGAAATCCACTGCTACTGATTTGGTCTAACTCGTATCTACATGCATTCATACCACAGAGCGATTTGATAACATTTAAAACCTATAAATAAAGGAGACAATAATTTTCATTAAATAATGTTATATATTTGAGACGTTCTATCTGACGTATTAAATAAAATTAATCAACCTTTTGTTCTACCGAGCTCAAATCTAAAATCGTTTCTGGATCTTTAGCAGCTCTTATAACGAGACTTTCCAAAGCAGGTCTTAATGCAACAATGGCAGCAGCATGTTGTGGATTCATATCTAAATTAATCCAATTGTCCAATTTTACCAAACCATCTACATATTCCACCTTTCGAGATCCAAATAATAACAAATGAATCGGAGATACCATAGTCATTTGTTTACAAGAGACAGCTCTTGTACGTATCTAAAAGTTTTTACTTCGTTAGAACGACCAATTAAATTTTTAATAAAATTTAATTTACCTTTTCTCCAAATACAAAAAATGGGAACGGAAAGTTTTGTTCGAAGTTACTACAATTAACGGATGTCTTATGAATAAGAGCAGCTTTTGATTCGGTTGTAAGAACTTTGCGTTTTTCTTTGTGATAACAAACGTTCGGATAAAGTCCCATACATAACAAAGCGGTGATCGTATCGAGTTGAACGTCAGCACCCGATTGATAATTTAATAGATTTGGACAGAGGGTTTCTTCTGGGAATCCAGCACTTTGTAAAAGAGCTTGTAATTGATTCTGTATAATGGGGAGAAAAAGAGAGAGAGAAAAAAAAAAAATATTAAGAACTTCGAAATTGACCCAAACACGTATTAATGTACAATGTTTTTGTTCAACATACTTTTGCTTCCCATGTTACTCTTAAAGTAGGTAAACTTAAATTCTTCGAGTCGCAAAATGCTTGTTCTGCGTATTCACCAGAAGCTCTAACATCTTCCCATGCTTGAAAAGCATGTAACATAGCTACATGATCACTATATCTTGCACCTGCAAACCATTTTTGTTGCGTGGTGAGTCGTCTAACGTCAGGAGCCATATTATACACCTCAGGGAATGTAGTACTGTTTGCAGCCATCGTTGAAAGTGCATCTCCAACTCGAAACATGCATCCCAAAATCATCATTTTTCCTAATCTTGGCTCTATTGGTAAGCGAGCTAAAATCTTCCCGAGAGGAGTCAATTCATCGTTTTTGTCCAAGCATTTCATTTCTACAATAAGGAAATATAGATTTAGAAAGAAAAGAAAAAAGGAATTTATAATGCATAAACAAAGTGATTAAATGTTTCATTACCTCTCAGTACAACTTCAGCTTCGATTACAGCATCTATGGGTGGTGGTTCAATAGCTTTCGATAAAAATTTACCAATACTCCCTAATCTTAATAACTTAATGCTCAATGCTAATTCATGCAATGGGGTTCTAAACATTTCTGGAGTCATATGTTCGTCCATTCTGTTATATCTTGCCCTTGAGCAAAGATGAAAACAAAATCCTGGCCTGACACGGCCCGCACGTCCTTTGCGTTGTTCTAGATTTGTTTTGCTTGCCCATACGGTAGCATAATTAGTCATATTATTATGAGAAGTAAACAATTTCATTTTAGCTTTGCACGAGTCTATTACGTAGACTACATCATTAATCGTTATAGAAGTTTCTGCAATATTTGTAGCCAATATTATTTTCGTCACCCCGGATGGTACAGGATCAAATACTTTTCTTTGATCTTCCCTTGGTAATTGCGAATGCAACGGAATAACAATATAACTCATCCCACCAAAAATGGGATGTTGCTGCAAGTGTTTCATCAATGCAAATATCAAATTCCAGCCAGGTAAAAAGATCAAAACTGCACCAAGAATACCTTGTCCTTTAATATATTGCAATAAAGATTCTATCAATTCGAAACTTATTTCTTTCTCCGTGAGTTGTGCCATAGCATTTTTCGTTTGAATAGAATAATCAGGACTGATAACTTTATTTAAATTTTCTTCGGGTTCTCCGTCCGATGGTAGATCATCTGAATCACGATTTTTACGTTTCTTCAAATCCATGGGTGGAACAAAATTGGTCAATTGTATGCAATCCTCTAAGAAATACTGTTGAACGGGAAATGATCTTCCAGGAATTTCAATTACTGGACAATTATTGAAATATTCACTAAATAGCGTAGTATCAATTGTGGCCGACATAAGAATAATTCTTAGATCAGGATACATGTGTATCATATCGCGTAAAACTACCATGATGAAGTCGGAATTAACATCTCTTTCATGAATTTCGTCAACAATTACATGCGACACGCCTCGAAGTCCTCCTTCTAATTTTCTCAAGAGTACACCAACAGTGCAGAACATTATAGCTCCATAGGGCCTAGGCAGGCATGATTCAAAACGTACGGAATAACCGACCGATTGTCCCAAACTTTCGCATCTTTCAGCTGCGACACGATCCGCCACAGATACTGCCGAAATTCGTCTAGGTTGAGTAATAGCAATGCTACATAATGCACCTTGACCCGATGCAATATAATCGTCCAAAATGAACTGACAAACTTGAGTTGTCTTTCCACAGCCTGTGTTTCCACGAATGATAATGACTGGATTATCATTAATAGAATTCATAATTTCATTTTTCTTTATAAAGACTGGTAATGTTGATCTCTCTTTTATGCTACTTAATACTTTAGAATCTTGTTGCAGTCTTTCTCGTTGCTCACGCATTAATTCCTCTGATAATCTATCCAAAGACATTGTTGCCATAGGGCCTTCATCAATGTTACATCCAGTCCATGGATTCCAATTTTGTTGCGGTGGAGACCAGCTAACTACACCCGCAGGTTGTGGCACAGACGATATGAAATCATCTAGAATTTGATTTGTTAATAAAGAGACTCCCATGCTCGGTTGAGAATGTGAAGAAGTATGTTGCGTTGGATTTTTTTTTAAATTCTGCAATAACAAACAAATTCAATTAATATAATTTTATTATTAATTAATAATTATACCGAAGAATGATCTCGGTTATATTATACCTCTGTGTGCTTAACTTCGATCGGCTTTATTTCCAAGCTTCTCAATAGATCATGAATTTGAGATTCCAGTTCTGGAGATATTTTAACTGGATAAGGTTTTATTTGTTCTGCATCTTTATTTTTTTTTAAAGTACCACTAAATGCTTCAATGACACCAAGATGATATAATTGTCGAACAATAGACAAGGCACAACTTTTTGATGCAGTTTGTTTGTTAGATCCTGTCTCACGGCCAGTAACATCTGAAATTTTCATAATCATTGTGAATAACGAAAATTTATTTATTAATATTTAATTATTAATATATATATATATATATTTATATAACTTACTTCGTCCAAGTTGTTTCACATAAAATGTCATCTCTGCCATGAAACTCCTTGAAAAGATATTCTTTATGTAAAATATATAATACATATCTAAAGAAAAAGTATTCTAAATATTTTTATTACAAGCAATAAATTTGAGTAAGGTTGTTATGCAAATTATTGAAAACTTACCATTTGAAATTACCCAAGACCACTTTGGAATACGATGGATCACATTTTATGAAGTATTTGCACCAAAACCATTATTGAATCGTTTCAATAAAAGTTTTGGTTATACCATCACCTGCCATCTGTGCACAAGAGAGTTTTATATTTTCCTCTTGTACCAGCTTTAGAGATAACTTTAATTATGTAATCCAAAATGGCCTTGATCATGTTCAAATGGTATAAAATACATTAAATCCATATTGGGATGTAATTAAACTTGGTTTCTAAGCAGGATTTTGGATATTATCAGAGCACCAGAGGTCCAATCCAACTTGAAACTAAAGGGCTCTGATGGGATGTTTCATACCTCGTATGATCTGGACCCACTGGGGTATATTTATAATCTGCATTAATTTTGTTAGTTTGCATAAACTGATGCAGTTTTGATTTAGCATTTTCTATAGTCCAATTTCCATGAATTCCAGAATTGACATCAACGTCCTCCGCGTCTTCTACCTTCTTTTGATCGGCCAACCTATCTATGTAAGTATAGTTACTCTGACCATGTTCGTTATAAGGTCGATATGCTTGGCCTATATCATTAGGGCCCATTCCATCTTGAAAAACTGATTTTATTGGAGTTAAAGGCTCCAATTTGATATTATCTGGCCCTAATACTGGTGGCATTATATTAGATGTATCTTTAGGAACATCATTTTGATTGACATGTCCTGCGCGAACTAAATAATTAACATAATCTCTAGCTGCATTTCCTTGAGCATCTTTTTTATTAGTAGAATTGCCTGCACCAACATAGTCGAATCCTGGTACACGTAATTCGCAAAGAAAACGTTGTCTATGCTTTGGCCCTGTAAAATATTGACTAATGAAATCTCCCGTTAACTACGGTAAGCACCAGTATGTGCAAAAATGGTAGTACTTACCTGTTGGCCTTACATCAAATTGTGGATCTTTCCCGTTTTTTCCACACCATTGGTGAAAAAAAGATTTTATATCGCCCATTTCTATATATTATCTTTTCTTATTAAAGTAGATAAAAAGTATTATTGAGCTATTATATTATCAAATTTCTGTTTCTTCCTTAGCAAATTTTACATCAATAAAATTATCTAGAACGTGTGGCTTTGAAGAGATGGTATAACAAGTAAATGCGACGCAGTTAGATTACATGAAGCGCCATCTTGTGATTCAATATCGTTTCATAAAAAATATTTCTCGTTAACGTGAATGATAATAATAATAATAATAATAAAAAAAATATTATTTCTATGTTTATAATTTTTTAACAAGTAGAAAAAATCGATAATGCCAAATAAACTTTTATTATTTCAAATGAATTATTTTAAGTGTTAGCTGATTGGTCAATCGACATTTTCGATCATAGAAAATACGTTACGATAAACACACTGGAAATGTACTTGTATATTTATGTGCTTATTTAATTTTTAATAATACAATAATCAACTATTGTAAAATTATTATATATATATATATATATATATGTATATATATATATATATATACATATACATATGTATACATACATTTTTCACATTCCTGAATAGAATTAAAAAGAAATATGACGAAGAGAAATAATGACGCTTATTAAGTAAGGTTATTTCATATGTTGTGTATGTAACATTGTGAAGAATATTTATTCTATTTCATTTATAAGTACAAATTATTATAAGAATGAATAACATAACAGAAAATGATACTAAAGATAAAGTACCACAACTTGTTAAAGATGCTGTGTTAGTTCACAGTTCTCCACTTCCAAGTGGTACACCAACAGTAAAAGGTATCTTGTCTTATATATTAAAGTTTTTGTAAATAAAAATGTAAATGAAAAATTTCAAAAAAAAAAAAAAAGAATTATATCCTGTTTATATTCTTCAGGATATGATTGGAATCATGGAATCAATTATCATTCACTTTTTGAGTCATATAAACATTCTGGTTTTCAAGCAACAAATTTTGGATTGGCTGTAAATGAAATTAAACGTATGTTGGCTGCAAGAATTATACCTCTTAAAGAGGATCAGATCGACGAATTAGAGGATGATGAATTTATTAAAAGAAAATCATCGTGTACTATATTCTTAGGATATACGTCTAATATGTCTTCTTGTGGTGTTAGGGAAACTATAAGATTCCTTGTGCAGCATAAAATGGTCAGTTCTTGAATATATATATATATATATATATATATATATATATATATATATATGTATTGTAATTATGTCTTATATTTTATCAATTGAATTCAGCCAATTTATTGGTTTTAGGTTGATTGTATAGTTACAACAGCAGGTGGAATAGAAGAAGATTTTATTAAATGTTTAGCACCAACTTATATCGGTGATTTTCACTTAGATGGAAAACATCTTAGAGAAATTGGAATTAATCGAATAGGGAATCTGTTAGTTCCTAATGATAATTATTGTATTTTTGAAGATTGGGTAACGCCAATATTAGATTCTATGTTAACAGAACAGAAGGAACAAGTATAAAATTGATCTTACAATATTTTATTATTTTATTTTATTTTACTTCTTATTACAATTTATTTTACAGGGTATTCTATGGACTCCATCTAAAATAATAACAAGATTAGGTGAAGAAATTAATAACGAAGAATCAATATATTATTGGGCAGCAAAGAATAAAATTCCAGTTTTCAGTCCAGCTTTAACAGATGGCAGTTTAGGTGATATGATGTATTTTCATTCTTTTAGAAATCCAGGATTAGTAGTAGACATAATCTCAGGTAAATGTCCGTCTTTTTTTTTTTTTTTTATTTTACAAGACATGAACAAGTTTTAAAAATAATTAATATCATTTTTATTGTACGTTTAGATCTGAGACGTTTAAATACAATGGCTATGAAAGCAATCAACAGTGGAATGATTATAGTAGGAGGTGGTGTTGTAAAACATCATATTTGTAATGCAAATTTAATGGTAAGTAAAAAGAAAATTATTCACAGCAGTATATTATGTAATACTATGTTCTATTCCAGAGAAATGGTGCTGACTATGCTGTTTTTATAAACACATCTTCAGAATTCGATGGTAGCGATAGCGGAGCTCGTCCAGACGAGGCGATCTCTTGGGGTAAAATTCGAAAAGATGCGACCCCGGTAAAAGTAAGAGAATATCATCTGATGCAAAGAAAAGAAAAAAAAAAAAAAAAAAAAAAGGAAAAGAAAAGCACAAAATGATCGATCACATATTTACATTTCTTTTTCTTTCAGATTTATGCTGAGGCAACTTTGATATTTCCACTTTTAGTAGGTGAAACTTTTGCAAGGCATTATCACTCTTCCAAAGAGAAAACTGTATCCGATGTTTAATGAATAAACGATGTCTTTCTCCTCCTCTAATACACAATGTAATCTTACATATCATTGTTATTTATTAATAACGCGATCTCATTATTACGCGATTAAATAACTTTTAAATAAAATCACGAAATCGCGTGAAAAAAAAAAAAGAAAAAAAAAAGGAAAATAATTTAATTGTCATACCAATATCATCGTTCCTTATCCCATTATAAAGGAGCCTGTAAACTTTTTTGCCTTTTATTTAATTTTTTTTTTTTTATTTTTATAAAACATCGAATTTTCTTAATTTCGTAATACGATATTATTTATATATTTATCATTAACGTATTCTTTGATTTCAGGAAAAGGGTAGAAGAGAATTCTCGAATGAAGGACGCCTGCGCGTTGCGAATGTTTCCTGCATGGCAGGTGTGTGAGGCGCAGGTTTGCAGGCGCTCGGTAGTAAACCAAAACGGTGGGGGTAACATCATTTGTCAGTTGTTTCCCGTAAGCCCGCGCTCGCGGACGGGCGTGAAACCAACCCCCAACCCCCTCTCATCGCAATCCCCCAAAACTTTATGGTTTCTGTTCTCCACGGAATTGTACGTCGAGCGATCGACGAGCCTGACGGATTGGCGATCCTCGGCTCATCATCATCATCATCATCGTCGTCGTCATCGTCGTCGTTGTCGTTGTCGTTGTCGTCGTCGTCGTCGTCGTCGTCGTCGTCGTCGTCGTCGTCGTCGTCGTCGTCGTCGTCGTCGTCGTCGTCGTCGTCGCAACCGTCCTTCTTCAGGTTCCTTAGTTCCATTGGAATTGTATCGAGCGCGATCGTCGGTATGAACAATGATGGACGTGGAGGAGACCAATACTGCCTCCACCGCGAGTTCCTCACCAAGACCTTCCAGTCCTTCGGCAGATTCCACTTTTATCAGGTGAGAATGTAAACGTTTGAATCATTCAAAAAATATAATAAAAAATTGTCATCACATTCTTTTCCAGCTAACACTATGGATTATCTATAATATACGATATCGTCAAGTTTTATTTGATCTTTCATCGGAGTATAAATAATATCTATGGTTGAAAGAAGTTTTATATATGTTTTGTATAAGTTTCTGAAAGTTCTTGGAAAAGTTTACCAGTAAGATGAATATGTATATATCTATATACGATACTAACGTTCTACTGTTCGATGAGATGCTGTATCTTGTAACAAGTAATGATAGCAAATTAGCATCGTCGTACTACTTTATCTAGAAGGTCGAGTAAATATTTCTAGCTATAAGTTGAAAATTTTATTATGTAGCCGATACTTCCTCATTATTAACGCGAATATGATAGATTCGTGAAAGTTTGTAACTTTTGCTTGCTTGGGTATGCACATACGGCCTTCAAAAGTCACCCTTGCCGGGACATTGTCGCGAGTAGTCAGCCTCGTCGTAGAGTCTCTGGCCGTTTGTAAAGACAAGCGTACCTGCATCGACACATTTAATAATGTAAACTTTAAGAGCATCGTGCCTTAAGCCAACCTCCGACCACATTTTCCATTCCAACAATTTAAAAATGTAAGCCACGAATACGGCTTCAACGGAAACGATTTTTCCGTGAAAAAGTTTAAATTTCGTTTTTTCTTTTCTTTTTTTTTTCCCCTTTTTTTTTCCTTTTTTTTTCCCCTCCCCCTTTTCTTCTTTCCTTAAGAAACTCTAAAAATAGAAAATTAAGATCGTGAGCGTCGATTTTTATTCACTCCATGCACTTTTTATCGTAATTAAAATTTATCAATATTTTAGATAGATATTTAATAAGATAGATATTTTTAAAAGTTAAAGATCCCCTCAAAAACGTATAGTCAAATCCTACATAATTTTTAAAGATTTTTTTTTTTCATTAGATAAACGAATCGGGAATAAGGTACTAGAAAGTTAAATATTTATCAAATTTCGTTTACGTCGATTTAATGAAAATGGAGCAGTTCCATTCGATGAAATAGATATTTAAGATATCAAAGATATTTGTGGATAGCTCGATATATCGATTTATTTCTTTCTCTTTATAGCGTTTATTTTTTATGCATTTGTTTAGAAAATTATTTCTTTTCTTTTCTTTTCTTTTTTTTTTTTTTTTTTTCTTTTTTTCTGATCTCGATAATCGATTTCCGATGATCACCACGACGATTTCACAATTATTATCTTTCCAATTTAAATTTCATTCGAATGTAAGCTGTCATTATCGACATTATAATCGCAGGTATGAAATATCCAATCGATAAGTTTGTACGACCTTTAAGTAAATAGAAATTGCGAAGAGATTTCCAGAACGTTTAAGAAGGTATTGCGAGTGATTGGAACCTTTAGAGGAAGATATTTTCGGGCGACCCAATTCGTTCCACCTATTCGAAGGTAATAATTATCGATGGTACTCGGAATAGCGCGGACGATTCGCAGAGTAATCGATGTCTTCTGCCATCGTTGGTCAGAAGAAAATGGTTCTAACGTTTATCCGATATTTTATTTTTTCAAGAGAAAATCTTGCGATTGAATAAATCTCATTTTTCTTTCAACAATTTTTTTCTCTTTTCTTTTTCTTCTTTTTCTTTCTTTCTTTCTTTTTTTTTTTTTTCTTTTTTTTTCTCGTTTCGAAAGAACTCTCGAAATCTTCCTCCTGTATGAATTATTATTCATTCATTACGTTTCGCACGTGGTATTTATAACGATCGTTGAGATACATAGATAAATAGACAGAGAAAGAGAGTTAACGAAAATCCAGGAGAAAACTATTTTTTCCTTTTTGAAAGGGTAGCTCGTATTTAAACGTTAAATCTCAATGATGAAAAAAGGCTCAAAACTGAAAACCATTCTCGGTGGTTAAATTGGCACGAAGAGAGTAAGTAATTGTGAAAGCGCGGTAATTGAATCGCGCGTATAGAAGCGACCGCGAATAAAGCAACTCGTTCGTTCATTCAAAGACGTCCGATGTTATATATTTAGGATGCGTTTTAGTGGTTCATAAGCTGATCGATAGCGCATCGGCTTGCATTCATGTTCATTTAATACGTTAATTCATTATCACCTTCGAAAATATATAGATCCCGTATAGGAGACATTGATCAGTCGTCAAATACACATATAGAATCTTCATGTTTCATCTCGAATCTTTATTACGTTGTGATTCGAAACGATGGGAATACGAAAAGTAGGTCGAATTCGTTTCTTATTATCTTTTTTTTACAGTTCCTCAGCCAAGACCGTGACCAATAAAAATCGAGAAGGACATCTGCGATGGCAACGTGTTACAATGTCCTTGTATATATATAGTTTCAAACTTCTGACTCGACAACTATCGTTCCCTTATACTTGGACCACTTTTGGGGCTACGTTCTTCTACTTTACCGTTGAATACATAATGCATGTTTCTATTTCAGCGTGAAGAGGGAGCCGAGCACGGAAGAACCGAGCAGCCCTCTCGAGGCCACGAGTCCTGGTTCCATCCTGCGCAACAACAACGGTGAGTCCCTTCTCCATTAAACTAATACTCTTTCGAATCTACGAGCGATCCGATATCGGGACTATTTCGATTCCCAGGGCAACCGAATTACGTTAGAGAAGCTTTCTTTCTCTTTCATTCAGTATGAATTGCAAATATATCAAAAGTTACGTTCAACTAAAGTATTGTAACGCTTGACGAAAGTATGAATTACCTTTTCTTTTTCTTAACTATGATCCTTCGAAACGATGTTTTAAATTGGATATTAGATATTGATTAACAACGATTATTTTTTCTTCATTTTTTTCTTTTTTTCTTTTTTCTTTTTATTATCAAGTCTGCAACTTTTTTCCTTATCATCTTTTCATTTTCAACTGAGAATGAATGTTCGAATAGTATACGAGTTACGCTTACGACAATAAGAAAAAGGAAAGATAGGGAACGAGAAAAAAAAAGAAAAAAAGGAAAAAAAAGAAAAAAAACAAAAAGAAGAAAGAAAGAAGAACACTTAAAGAAATTGACGATCCTAAAGGAATCTATTAACGTCGAGTAGAAAGAAAATCTCTTTTCCGGCAGATTAAGCGCATTCGAGAAAGTAAAAACGAAACGAGGATATTGAATATTGCGAATGGATAATTCTTTATATTTCGCGTGAAGTTAATTCGAAGTTGTTGTCTATAAAAGAATCGAACGAAAGAGCATACTTCTCGTCTTACGATGAGAAGAAAAAAACAATTTCGGCCAGGGTCGTACGAACGTAAACGCGCATTCGCGTATTCCTGCGCGCACGAGCATGTTCGCGAACGCGTTTACTTAACATCGTGTTACCAGTGGTAGTAGTGGTGGTGGTGATGGTGGTGGTGGTGGCGGTGGCGGGTGATGGCGGTGGTGGTAGTGGTGGTGGTGAGCGCTTCCGGATGCGACCTAGTTTCTTTCGTTCCAGCATGGACTTTAAATCTGACATTAATCTAAATCCCATCGCGTCCGTCGTTTCTCTCTCTATCCTCACCGATAAAGCTCTTGGAGTTACCTTTCCAAGAGAACTACGGAGAAATGAGAACCACTGAGCGCGACCCAGGTGGGATGAGGCTCCAGCTGTAGCCGGTGTTGGATCGATTCAAAAGCGGCAGCAAAGCGCCCCACCCTATTATGTGTTTTCTTCAACCCCCTCCTATCTACTCCGTTTTCCTACTCTTCCCCTGCATTCTCTCTCTCTCTCTCTCTCTCTCTCTCTCTCTCATTCTCTCTCTTTTTCTCTTCTTTCTCCTTCCCGCGTTAAACTAGCACCCTTTCGTCCAACCCCCTTCGTGTAAACTATCTCCCTCTCTTCTTCCCTCTTTCTCTCTCTCGCTGGTTCCTTTTCTCTTTTTCTTTCTCTGTCTGACTTTCTTTACTTTCTCTCTCTCTCTCTCTCTCTCTCTCTCTTTCGTTCTTTTCTTCTTCCTTTCTTTCTTTCTTTCTATCTTTCTTTCTTTCTTTCTTTCTTTCTTTAGTTTACATCAGAACGATTTATGGCGAACCGGAAGATCCTCGAGACCGGAAGTACCGTGCGAGCCCCGCCGCTTCTTCATAATTGAATTTTATCGCTTTCCGTGTGTCTATGTGTGCTCTCCTTTTTTCTCTTTCCACGCAACGCTGGCAGTTTTATGGTCGTAATACTTTTCCACGACCCTGTTCGAGGATACAGCTACTAGCGTCATGCTCGAGAAACGCTACGTCACGTGGGCATTTTTTTCTTTTCCTTTTTCTTTCTTTTTCTTTTTCTTTTTCTTTTCTTTTCATTTTTTTTTTTCGTGGTTCCTAAGTTTCGGGGATAAAAAATCATTCGTCGCTTTGGTAGCCTCGAAAAATTATTTCTTGCATCTTTCATGGACAGGAGGAAGCATAATTTTTACTTGATATATTATGTCCACGTTCTCTGAGAAAACGTTGATATTATTCGCGAAGAAAATATTGAAACGTGAGATAACTTGTTTTTTCAACGAACTAACAGAGCTATTATCTTTCGTTTCTCGAATAAAATCGGAACGATCTTGCAATGTGTGTGTGTGTTTTTTTTTTTTTTTTTTATCATTCCCTACCTGGATAGGTATGTACATATTTTTATTTTCTTTCGTCCATGAAATAGCATCGCGATATCATTGAAATCGGTAAAGCCTTTCTTTATAAACATCGATTGGATAGGAACGTCGATGTTGGCCCGTCAATGAAGAAAAATTGTGATCGAAGTTGAAGCGATCAAAGCAAATGCTTTCAAAGTGTTCTAGGATTTTCCTCATCGCGTTGTGCGAGCCTCGTAAGTAAAGTATCGAGAAAGTATCGACGCGTCTATCCATCATACGGAGAATAAAAACTAACGAAAGTAACGAGCACACTGCGAGGAAATGCAATAAAGCAATATGTCTACAATAGAATCATAGAGTTATGAAATCATAGAGTTATGAAAGATTGGTGGACTTGGAAAAAAAAAAAAAGAAAAAACAAAAAAAAAGAAAAAGAAACAGATGAAAAAAAGAAAAAAGAAAAGAGAAAGCATTCTTTTTTAATTTCATAATTTATGGAAAAGTAATTCGCTAATAATAATAAATCTTTTTATTAATCATCCTATTTGAATTGAAAGATTTTCATCTAATGCCGGTGTTTGTATATAACTATTGACGAAATAATAAAGAAGCATTAAAGAAATTCAACGAGAATCGAGTTAACGATTATACGAAGCGATAAAATCGTTAGATGTGTATTCGTCGTACGTGTGATCGATGTCCCAGCAAAATGGTGGTCGCGTGAAAATTTCGTAAAGGCTAATATACGAATGCTCGAATGGAAAAGGTGTTTATATAATAGCGGAACAGAATAAAAGTTTAAAGCCTCGTCACAAACCCGTGCAAGGCGAAAGCTCGTTTGCGAGTAGCAGCCGTTCGCATAATGTAACGCAAGTAGAGACCAAGTAGATCTGTATATATAGGTACGTGCGCGGTTATGCGAGCGCGCGCGCGCGCGCGAACATGAGCGCGAGCGCGCGGATGTAACCGGTTTCCCCGGTTCATTACACCGAGTCGCGCATCTCCTTTCCCGACAAGTGTATACGCCGTGTGCCCACCGTGTGCCCACCGTGTGCAGTCGACAGTCTTACACGGCAACTTCATCCCTTTCTCGTAAAACGCTCGTTGTCGCTCCTACCGGCCATCTTCGATCCTACTTCGGTACTCGATCAGAAAACGCGTTACTCTTTATCGAAGATAAGTCGTTGAACCGATCAAAGAATCTTTGCCTTCGTGGATAAGAACGTAGGAAATCGTTTATACGATCGATCCTTACCTTATCGATCCTCAATTCAATAATCAATGAGAGATAACACTTCTTCAACCATTCGCTTTGATATTTTACAATTTTTTTTTTTCGACCATTGATCTATTACTTGTCGTAATTTTCATAAGTTAACAAATATCTCTTTCTATTATTGTTTCTTTTTGTTTGTCTCCTTTTCTCTCATTCTCCCCCTTTCCTCTCTCTCTTCGGCCTTACGAAGATGAGCGGCATAAAGTGCCGGTACAAATTCTGTTTTAGCAACGGGTCGAACGCGGCCGGCCTGCCGTCCGTTCGGTTCTCCTGGCGCTTCTCTCTCTCTCTCTCTCTCTCTCTCTCTCTCTCTCTCTCTCTCTCTCTCTCTCTATCCGGCGAGAGGTCAATGAACCGCGCGGCTCGCTGGCGAACCTAGTTGGTCCACTCGTTTCCCCCACCATCGAGAGAAGTCCACCGCGATCCTTCCCCCACTATTCTGTAGAGCGGGAGTCGGTCCACGTTTACTCCCCACCGGTTGGCGATCCGACCGACGTCGGCGTCGTCGACGTCGTTGTTGCTGCCGTCGACGACGACGCTGACGACGTTGACGACGACGACGACGACGACGACGACGACGACGTGGTTTCTCCCCTCTTTCTCCTCCTCGCTCTTTCTTTCTCTTTCTCACTTGGGGACGGGATCACTCGTCCACCTCCAGGACTCACCTCCGACCCGTTCGCTCGATTCTCCCTCTCCCTCTTTCTCTCCCTTCTCCTCCTCGACGAAGCTCGACGATGCCTCCTCGACGACGGTCTACGAGTCGGCCGAGTCGCGCGATGCCGTAACACGTACGGCGGTACGCTGCTTTTACTTACCTCACAGGTAAGCCCTCAAGAAGGAAGGGGGGAGGGAAAGAGAGAGAGAGAGAGAGAGAGAGAGAGAGAGATAGAAGGAGGGGAGGGAAGGTACTTTGAGAAGGAGGTAGAGGAGGAGGAGGTGGAGGAGAAAGACAGGGAGAGAAGTCGCTCTCTCGGTACTCGCGCGATACGAAGGAGAGGCGAGTCGCCGGCCCGTACGTTACACACACCGTGTGTGCCGTGACTCGCGACAAACGCACGTGATCGCGAGAGGGCACCGAGAGGGCTCCTCTCTCTCGCGAGTCCTTAATTCTCTCTTTCTTCCAAAACGCTCTTTCCCGTTCGAATCCCAACGAGGGATTCTCTCGCGCGTGTACCTTTTTCTCTCTCTCTCCTTGTACACACCGTGTTTACGCACACGCGACGCGATGAAATCGTTCGGTGATCGAAGACGCGATCGCCATTCCGAGACATCGACGATCAACGAAGATCGAAGCTCTTTCTTCGTCGCGTGCCGATCACGTTAAGGATATTATTTCGATTTTGGATAGTGGAAAAGAGAATCGATAGAAGAGAGAGAGAGAGAGAGAGAGAGAGGAAGAGAGAAAAAGAGGGACAGATATATATATATATATATATAGAGAGAGAGAGAGAGAGGATAAATAGAAAAAAAATAGACGAAGAGTGATATTGTGGCAGGTGTGAATGAAGCTTTAAGCGGAACCAGTCACGCTTCACGATTCTCGAGCGCTCCTCTTCGTCCTCGTCCTCTCTCTCTTCGCGAACCGTGCATCGTGCCATCGTCCTGTTATCCTGCCGAGCCTAAGGACGGCCGCGCGCGCGCGTCCTCACTCTACGCGAGATCGGAGGATCGTTGTTCGTCCTCTGGATGCACGGAGAATTAACGGTGACGTCTACGACAGGTAAATCTAGCCGAAAACTTCTTCTTCTTCTACGACTACTAGTACTATTACTTTTACTTCTACTAGTACTATTACTACTACTACTACTACTACTACTATTACTACTACTATGCATCACCTCCTCTTCTTCCTCTTCCTCGTTCTCGTCGTCGTCCTCTTCCTCCTCCTCCTCTTCCTCCTTCTCTTATTATTCTTTCACGATTCTCACCTACCAATCGCGAATCGACGTGTTTGTTCTTAGGTCATTCTCCCGTACAAGTTACGAGAGTTCGTTGCGCTCTCCTTCGCGATCGACGCGTTAGAATCCCGATTCTATTTCTAAAAGTAGTAGGGATATTCGATTATTGAACGATCGATCGTGCTTTGCATCATGATACTACCTAAAAGTTAAGAGTTATGCCTAGGTAACAGGCATTATATTACGACGATCCTAATATAAAGAATAATTTGTTTACTCGTATTAGTACGAGATAATATTTCTCAATTTATGTATCGCCCCTTCTGTTATTATTTTATGCATATCCTTTCGTAATACTATTCTCGATAAGAAGCACGTGGCCCTCGTGTATACGAATCTTGGTATATATCACATCGTTCGTGAAACTAACGTTATAATTCGTAGTCACCAAGAGAGAGAGAGAGAGAGAGAGAGAAAGAAAGAAAAAGACGAAGGCAGCTTCGATTTTGATAACCGGAGGAGCAAGGTGAACGCACTGAGTTGTGACGCGGATGGAACGCGGAAACCGGGCACAGGCGTTGTGCGAGACAAATGACCATCGTCTGCCAGGCCGCGAAAGCGCCGCTCGGATGAGCCTCTCTTAAAACCGTCCTCCTACTTTAAACTAGTCAACTTTGCGAATTTCCTCGGATATTATATGTTACCACTCTATCTAGCGGAGTAACATTTGTTTCTTCTTTTTCTTCTTCTTCTTCTTCGTACATAAAGAAGAAACGATCTTCGTTCACGGTCCACCTCTTCCCTACGTCTCTCTTTCTCCTCCTCCTCATCCTCCTTCTTTACAGACAACTTATATAGGCCTTCGTGTATAGGTATACCTATCGTATTTTCACCGTCGGGCCAAACGGTGAGTCAGCCTGGCGAATAAATCATCACCAGATCGGCCGTTTCGTCGTCACGGTCCATCGTGCTTAGGTACGATTCCCTTTGCGATATAAATCGATTCCCATCTTGGCACTTCTCCTACAAAAATCCTTTCGATTCAACCGTCGTCTCTTATCGGTGCCGCGATCGTCGATTTATTTCGTCGCAATATCGGGTACCGTATTTTCAACTTAGAAACGATCACGTTTTACCCTACGAATACGTGATAAATGTTACGAGTAAATCTTTATTCGAATAAGTAACTAAATAAAAATTTATCTGATCTGAACGACATCTAGCTTTGTATTTAACTCAATCAAATTTATCATCTATCTCTATCCTTTGATCTTTTAATATACATATGTATATCGCGTCTCTATCTACGTGTATAGTATGTATCATTCTCGCTAGAGAATCACGGCGAGGTGTATCGTTAGAAAATTAAGAATATGGGTAAAGAAAATTACAACGAACGAAGAGAACAGAGAGAGAGAGAGAGAGAGAGAGAGAGAGAGAGAGAGAGAGAGAGAGAGAGAGGGAGGGAGGGAGCGAAAAAAGAGGGGCTTACGAGTGGTGAGAAAAAGGGGCATCGCGAACGAAGAGACATAAAGAGAGATAGAGATACAGAGACAGAGAGAGAGAGAGAGAGAGAGAAAGAGTATGTTGGTGAGGGATTCGGGGAGGTGGAAAGACGCACAGGTGAGAGGGAGAGGACAAAGGAGGTGGATAGGGGAGAAAGGTAGGAAGGAGAGAAGGGGGGGCATGGCGTAAATGTTGGCGAAGGGAGGGGCTGCAAGTCGCGAGGAAGGAGGGACGAGCCAAGAGGAAGTCAACGTCCGAAGATTACGGCAATGACATTCGCTTTTTCTCATTCTCCTCCTCGTCTTTCTCTCGCGCTTCTTCGTTGTCCACCTCTCTCTCTCTCTCTCTCTCTCTCTCTCTCTCTCTCTCTTTCTATCTCGCTGTCTTTCTGTCTCTTTTTATCTCTTTTCTCTTTTTTTTTCCTGTACGTCCTTATCTCTTTTTCGTTCGAATTTTACCAATCTTTTCCCGTTTCTTTTTCCCTAGCGTTCTCCAGGCGACACTGTCGTTCTTCCCTTATTTCGTTTCGTCTCTTTTTCGATCCTTTTTGTCCATTCCTCTCTCTCTCTCTCTCTCTCTTTTTCTATTCGCGCGTTACGCGGACGGACACACAAGAGAGAAAGAAATCTTCCGCGTTCGCTCGAGACTCCTCGATGGTGGAAAGACGGACGCTTTCGCGTTCGCTGGAATCCGATAAACGATCGTTTGCTTTACGATCGGTCGAGCTGTCGTGAGCGAACGTGCGATAGTAAATTTCATGTTGAATAAAAGTGCGTGTATATGTGTGTCCGTGTGCCTAACGTGTGTTATTCTTTGTTTAACTGTGTGTATGTGTCTGTATGTGTGTGCACGCGCTTTAGTGTATGCATACGTGGGAGAAAGAGAGAAAACCGAATGCGAATGGAGTACGAGCTAAAATATACGTCTCTTTTTTCGATAACTCGAGGACACGTTCTTCTTTTATCCTCCTACCCCATCTTTCTTTTCCACACATTTCATTGTACAAATCAATCAATCAATCGATCAATCATTTTTCTAATTCTTCATTTTTCCAAATAGCGCGATTTACTTTCTTCCTTTCGATTTTCTGCTTTTTTGCCCTTAGTTTCTGATTTTCTTTTCGTTTTGATTTTACTTTCAGCAATGGATCGCACGCAATGGCGGCACCGGCAGTCGACAGATGAAACTCGGCGAAAAAGGCCGCAGTTCTTGCGTTACAAGAAAAGAGTTCTCTCGGAAGAGAGGAACGAAGAGTGAAGGGTGGGAGAGAAGTGAGAGAGAAAGAAAGAGAAAGAGAGAAAGAAAGAGAGAGAGAGGTGGTTTTTAAGAAGTGGAAGGAGAAGAAACGGAAGGAGAAGGAAACTAAACGCGAACGGGCTATTACATACAGAAGCGATCGTTTCCGATCTCGAAAATAATGGGTTGAACCCTCGCGTCGTTAAATTCGCAAGAGAAAAAAAAGAAAGGAAGAGAGAAAGAGAGAGAGAGAGAGAGAGAGTGAAAGAGAGAGAGAGAGAGAAAGAGAGAGAGACAGAGCGAGAGAAAACTAGAGGCTCGTTCATCGACCAAGAGGATGATGATCGCGACAAAATGGTCCCGAGCGAAGATGATGCCGAGCGTCGTAAAAAGCGTCCCTAGCAACGTCGTTTTATGGATCTATGCGATATAAAAAGATATATATATATACATATATGTATATATGTATATATATATATATATAATATATACGTAGATCTATACGAGTAAATAATTGCATATGTATATATATGTATATATATATACATATACATATATGTATATATATATATGCATATGCATACACACTCTTATGGACATACAACGAGAAAGAGCGAGAGAGGAAAGAGTGAGAGAGAGAGAGAGAGAGAGAGAGAGAGAGAGAGTGAGAGAGAGAGGAACCCCTCCCCCATCGTTTTTGAATGATGTGATGTGCTGGTGACAAGTGTGGATTTTTTCGTTTTGTTTTCAATTTCCCTGTTAAAAAAAACATCAATGTGATCGCAGAGATCATTAACACGTACGAAATAAAAAAAGAGAAAAAGAAAAAGATAAGAAATATCGCAGGAGATCATAACGAGTCGGTAAAAGTATATCGAAGTTAGCTCATATTGAAATCGGCTCTCGTGTGATCCTCCGAACGGAGCGATTTCTTTATTTATTTATTTCTTACAATTGTTTATCGAACGAACGAAGGAACGTGCGCGTTCTACTTCCTCGTTCGTAAAATCCCGGAACTCGGATCCATCTTCGATATATATATCTTCGTCGAATCATCGATAATGTTCATCGAACTTTATCATCCCAATCTACGATTTCGATTTTGATACGATTTTTCGTTACGTTTTGTTTTGTTTTTGTTTTCTTTCTTTCTTTTTTTTTCTTTTTTCTTTCTCTTTTCTTCTTTCCATTCGCTCGCGTATTCGGGAGGGTTTTACGAGGACAACAAAGACGAGACACGAAGTCGAGTCGTCTACGATTCAAGTGACCGAAGGGGGGGACCTTAAATTTCCATCTCGACGATATGAAGAGGAAGGATCTTACGAGGAAGAGAGAAGGATTGTCAGGAATTGTATACTTTGAGATAGTTTTTTCGAAGAGGATATAAAATCCTGTCGCCTTTGGTAAAGTGTTCCTTTCCTTTCAAAAGGAATAAATATACTGAAAAGAAAAGGAAACAGAAGAAGTAAACTGAGAAAGAGAGGGACTAGAACGTAAACGTTGACGTTCGAGATAAGTCGAGGATAAAACGAAAGAAGGAGAGAGAACAAGAGAAAGAGAGAGAGAGAGAGAGAGAGAGAGAGAGAGAGAGAGAAAGAGAAAAAGAAAAAGTCGCTATAGTCTTTGTCGAGAGTGCCGCGAGAACGCGAATGGTGAGCGACGTGCCCGTTAGCGAGGTGTACCATCGCCGGGCAGCATCATCAGTTTCCTTCGTACAATGGACGTTTTCAAAATCGACCAGTCCCTGAGCGCGGGTCTGGGTAGCGCCCCGGCGCCGGACACGCTCACTCCGGAAGTGTCCTTCGATGCCGGTAGCGAGTTCAATTTAAGCTTCTTCGACGGTCCAGAGGAGAACAGCACTCAAGGATTCAGCGATCCTGGATCGGTTGGGAGTGCGAGTGCCTCGCCACCTCCTGGTACACCAGGAACCATCGCTGCTAATCCACCGAACGCCGCGCTACCGATAGTCCAGGTGCCTTCAGGCATCGTCATTAAGCAAGGTTTGTTTCATTTCTTTCAATAATTTATCCTTTTTGTATGTATATATATATTTTTTTTTTTAATTGACAACAACAACAACAACAACAACAACAACAAGAACAACAACAAGAACAACAAGAACAACATGTGGAAAGATCGGCAACCTTTTTGCGTTTGAATCATCGTTCTTTTCTCTCTTGAACTTATTAATCGAAGACCACCGCCCTTTTATACGTGCTTTTATACATATATCTATCTATCTATCTATCTATCTATCTACATACATACATACATACATACATACATATATACATACATACATACATAAGCTTTATTTATAGATATTATATATAATACATGGAAGCAACTCCGTTTGTATCTTTTAAGCGCGGAAAACCTCGTACCAAGCTCTTTTTTCCGTAAAAGGTTATGATAGAAATGTGTGCGAGAAAGGTCGGAAGCGTATCGCGGCGTCCATAATCTCTTGGATACGCGCGGCCGCTCTCGCATCGTCGCCCGTACGTACCCTGCACGATTTCTCTTTCGATCGACCTATCCACCTTCTCTCCTCTCTTTCATTGTCTCCGCGAACGGACAAGCCGTGCCATCCTCGAGTATTCTCTACTCTTATTCTATCTTCTTCGTGGATCGAGCTACTACAACCTTGTCTCTCTCTCTTCTCTCTCTCTCTCTGTCTCCCTCTCTCTCTCTCTCTCTCTCTCTATTTGCAAATAGAGCGTCGACTGACATTTCGCTTCGTCTTCTCTCTTTTCTCACTCCCCACTTTGTACCGTCTCTCTCTCTCTCTCTCTCTCTCTCTCTCTCTCTCTCTCTCTCTCTCTCTCTCTTTCTTCTTTCTTTCTCTTTATGCGCTTACGCGAACCACATTCGCGGAAAATCTCTAAAAGCGTTTGAATTTATTACTACGATGAGCAAAGCACTAATACTAACAATTTTATTAGAGGTACAGATTTTATTTTTTTATTCTTTAATCGAAGCTTTGAATTTCGTCATTACTATGATTATATTAAGCGTTATAATAATAAATATCGAGACCGATCAAAATTGGTCCTTAACCATCAAGTGAAATTAGAACTTCGATAGTGATTTTTGCGAGCACTCTGCAAATGTCGATACGTATGTATACGACCGATCAAATTATACAGTCTCACGAAAGATAGCCTTCGGCTAGATTCGATTGATAGAGTCCGAAATCCTTAGTTTGAATTTCAAGTTTGGACAGTTTTCTTTGGGAGACGGACAGGGAGGGCAGGGGAAGGAAGTGGCGAAGGGGAATCAAGGTCCTCGTAACTTAGGACTTTTTTTTTTTTTTTCTTTTTTTTTCTGTAACATCGTATTCGAGTGTCAAGAATAACACGCTTAACTGTACCTCGATGTTATACCTAATGCAAAACGATATGTCTCGGGGTGGATGATCGATGATTTAAATCGATTCACAAGATCGAATCGAGTCGATACCACTCTGGAGAAGTAGTTTCGTTCTTACAACTTGGACGCGAGTCGACGAGTCAGCCGAGTCCGTCTCAGGTCACGATTTTATCGTCTATAACAATCGTAAAAGCAAGAATCTCGTGCCCGGAGTAGAACTTTCCTATTCGATCTGCGACGAGTATCGTGACTCGAGCAGAAAAGAAAATTTTATTATAAGAGTAGAAACGAGAGCTTTTGATAAAGCTCTCGGAGGAAGCTCTCGTAAAAATTCATTTCGTTTAGCTGGGAACGTCCATTTAGATTATTGCACCGTGACGAAAAAAAAACAAAAAGAAAAAAAAAAAGAAAAAAGAAAAAAAAGAGAAAAAAAGGAGAAAAAAGAAAAAGAAAAACTTCTTCCCCGGTGGAAAAAAAAAAGTTTCGAAAGACGAACATAGGATGGGTATCACGAGACAGAAAGTTTTTGAACAAGTAGATGTTATCACGTCGATGAAAATGGTTACATATGTATGTCTAACTAACTTGGTGACCGAGCAATTTGTTCGAAGTCAAGGATTGGCACTGATCCGTTGGTCATTGACAGTGACAGTGGCAGAACGAGGCCAGCAACGTCGAGATGCCCCGACGACAATGCTAGCTAAGCGTTACTCGTACTAAACTAAACCGACCGATTTCTTAACTCTTTAACGTTAATTTTTATATATCCCGATCATTTTCACTCTCATTTATATTTTCAAGATAAAACGTTTAGAAATATTTTTTCGTTAAATTACGTAACATCAGACGAGTAGATCGATCGATCGGACGATTACATATACACCGTCCAATATTTATTTTCATTCATTCGTTGACGCTAAATAAAGCGATATAATTAATATTCTATGTATATAAGTAATCAATAATTATCCTTTGTATTATTCTTCTCGTTCGATTGTCAGTAATAAAATATCATCGATGCAAGGAATGCAAGATAGTAAGGGACGAGAAGTTAACTTCATCGCTCGAACGTGAAGTTGACGATGATAGTCTGCAGCGATTGGCGTCCTCTTCGTGTCACGTAAAACGTCTTCCTGGAACGAAGGCCACGAGAAAGTTCGTGCCGCTGGTTCAGTGCCACGGTCACGCTACGTGCGTGGCATCGACACCGACGAAAGTAAACTAAATCCAAAGGATTACGCAATCCCGTTTTAAAAGTCATCGGACGTGTCTTCGAATGTCTCTCGCCTTCGCCTTTTCCGATTCTTTCACTCTTCTCTCTCTCTCGTTCTCTCTCTCTCTCTCTCTCTCTCTCTCTCTCTCTCCGTCATTCTAAATACAGGTTCTAAACTAAAGAAGTTATTCTTACATTTTCTTTCAACGTTAGAACGTTGAATTAGAAAAGAATTCTTTCGTTACAGTTGGCTTCTATACTTCTTTATCAAGTTCGAATTTAATCAATCACCGTGTCCTACACCGTGTTCAACGTAATTCGATTATTAGAAATAAGGTTAATCTTTCTTAAGAGAACCAATTTCGTAAAGTTTTTCAAGTAAAGCTTTCTCGTAATCGCCGAAGATAAATAGATCGTTCGATCGCGATAACGTAATAATAACCGATCGATATATCCTTCTTGGCGAAGCTAATCAACCGATGCCGATCGTAATGATGTATAGTTCGTAGAAATAATTAATTGTATTCTAACCGATAATTGCTTCAGGGTATATGGATTCTGGTAGCTTTCCTCCGGAAGTTGCTTGTTGTATGTATCGTACCATACGTACGTCGCTTTCGACGCCTCGAAGCGTCTGCATTGTTCAAAGTCACCGAGGACGAATGTTCGATGCAATTCGATACATACGAGAGTAACGTAAGTGCTTACGTTATGGTTTAAGATCAATGAATACGAGTTTCGCGATAAGGATGAACGGAATAATAATTTGATCCTCGGCGAAATGAAAAAATATTCTATCTCTTTCATTTTCGAATCTATAAGTGTCTATAAATATATTACGTATGGGTATGACAATTAGCATATACTTGATGAAAAGTGTATTATTTCGTGATATGCATTTAGTTACGTACCTGAAACGAATAACGAAGAGAGAAAAGATAAGAGTGATGGAACGTAGCTCGTGTATTAACGCAAGGATATATATTCCTTGCACTGGCAAAAAGTGATGCGGTATTCCATTATCCTCTTCGGCACGATGCAAAACCGGTCGAAATGATTGGATTTTTATTTCTCGTCTCTCTCTCTCTCTCTCTCTCTCTCTCTCTCTCTTTCTCTCTTTTGCCTTCTTTTCTACCTGGCTTCTTCGTTTCTCTTCGCACAAGAGGATCGCATACGATGAGTTTGGCGAGAAGAGAGAGAAAAAGAAAGAGGGAAAGAGAGCGAGAGCGAGAAAGAGAGAGAGAGAGAGTTTCACAAGCACATACACAAAGAATAAGCAAGTGAGTCCGCGTGAATCTACGTATGTGAACGTGTCTCTTCGAATGTGCGCGAGTGCGTTGCGTTACTGTGTGACTCATCCAGGTACATTGCACCCGGCTACCGCGTCCGGTACACAATCTCTAGCCTCTACATATATATATATATATATATATATATATATATACATATATACTTTCGTTCGATATATACTTATATATTATATATCGTATATATATTATAGCTATACTTATGCATAGATCTACATATATATATATATATATATACTTTGATCTAGCACGTGTTCGTCATTTTCCGATTTCGCAGATAAACACTTCCGTGTTATTGAATATTCAACCTAACAATAAGAGTCTGTAATTTTCTACTCGAAAATCAGTCGATATATAAAGCTTTTTCCATTAGAATTTTACGTAGATCCCTTAACGTAGATCTTTCTACGAGGAGCCGCCATTAATGCTTTTCACTGTATTTCCCAACGCACGGACACGTGTTCGCCCGAAGTAACGGCCTTCTCACTGAAATTTATGAATCCATCTCAGCTGTTTCCTACGAGTAAGAGGCACTGTATTTACTTCTTCAAGCACGATGGTACTCTATTAAATAACGCAATTATGAATCACTTTTATTTCTTTGTTACTCATCGTACATACCCACATAGACACAAATATACATACGCACACATACGCACACACACATGCATACACATGCATACACATACACACTCTTTCCCTTCAATCTCTTTCACAACATTTTTGGATTACCAATTCTCCATAGTTACTCCATCGAAGTAGTCACGGATGTTACCAGTCAGACAGTCTTTTTGGGAAGATGATCGTCGAGGTTGTTGTCGGTCGATCTGCTTCCACCTCTTAAAATTCTTCCTCGGGAAGAGAAAATCGAGCCGTGTCGAGAAGTTCTCGACACTCTTCGAGATGCTAGTGCTGGAAATCGCGTGTGAATTATTAACAGTCGGCGAGGCGTGCGGTAAATACTTCACGCGATTCGTCTTTGTCGCTCCTTAGACGTTCGGTCCACTCCTTCCGCTGTGTATTTCCTTCTCGCTTAATCCCTCTCTTGGCATCTCTCTCTCTCTCTTATCGTTGATTTCAGTCACTCCACCGGTGTGCGTCCATACCTACGCCTTCTCTCTCTCTCTCTCTCTCTCTCTCTCTCTTTCATCGTTTCTCTTTCGCTCGTACAAATCTCTCCATCTTGCTCGCACCCCAAGAGCAATGAACTCTCGGGTAGGGTATATCATCAGCGAAGTGATGCTACCAACGAACGCTCGTGTATGTCCCTATATATGCGCGCGAAGGAGTGCGTATGCGCTCACTCTACTATGCTTTCATCTATTTTCGCGTACGCATCTTTCCATGTGTATTTATCTGTTGTGTATATTATATGTCTATGTCTCTACGTCTATGTCCTCTCTGTGTCTATGTGTGTGTTTCTGTGCGCGCGCGCACGGGCACGCCCGTGAACGCGTGTGTATATGTGTCTGCTGCGTATGTATGCGCGCGTGTATATAGCTGATACCACGCGAGCGAACTTCAAGCGTGCTTTCTCGCTCTTGTCGCTTCCATTGCGAACGTAAGCCGCATTGCATAAGCATCGAATGAAGCAAATAGATCGATCGATTCAACTTTCGAACGCGATTCCGCCTTTGTCGTTATTTTTATCGTCTCTCGAACTCGTTAGTAATCTACTTCCCCTTCCACCTCTCCCTGTTCCCTCCACTCCCCACCCCCTTCGCCCTGCCACCTCCTCATCCTCTATATCTCACACTCGTAACCTCCAGATTTTTGTCATTATTTTATTCTGTCTCCTATTCTTTTTCTTCGATCGTTGACTTTTATTTTTTTTCCTCTTTCTTTTTCTTTCTACTTCTTCTTCTTTTGTTTTTCCTTTTCGTTTCGTTTTGTTGTTTTTTTTTTGTGCCTTAGAAAGTCGAAAAGGTTCGTCCGAAGGAAACTTTGATTTCACGTAGTGAAATGTAGTTTGAATACATTTACATCATATACGTATGCATGTGTATATGTATGTATGTATGTATGTATGTATGTATTTATGCGTATCTACTACATATGTCTGGGTGCGTGGGTGTATGCGTTTTGCGTAGGTGGAAGGGAGAGTTTAGAATAGTGTTAGTACAATACCACCGTTAAACAGCTTACCGGCACGAAGTGCTCATGCAACGGTGAAATTAAGCGAAATTGATTAAGATCGGTCGTTTCGCGCGTTCCCTCTCTTATTCTCTCTCTCTCTCTCTCTTTCTCTCTCTTTTTCTCTTTCCCTTTCTCCCTCCCTCTCTCTCTTTCCCTCTATTCTTCTCTCTCTCTCTCTCTCTCTCTCTCTCTCTCTCTCTCTCTATTTTCCACTGTTTCTATCCTTTTCTTTTCTTTCCTATCTATGCATTTCTATGCACGTAGGTAGACGTATACACTTCGATTCAAAAGTTTGGCTGCTCATCGCTCGAGTCTTAGAATAAACTGCGTCTATTATTTTATCCAAGTTTAGTTCTAACTTACAATCGGACAGATAAATAACTAAATACTATAAATTTTGTTGTAGTATATACGTACGCACTTGTACGCTGATAATACATAAAATATATCAAATTTCTCTATCTAAAATGTACCAAATTTTAGACAGGGGAAATGTATGTGTGTCATATGTCACAAAGATTACATCGATTCGATCTCTCTCTCTCTCTCTTTTTCTCTTTCTATTCCTAAAAAAAAAAAAAAAAAACAAGAAAAAGAAAAAAAAATGTATAATCTGACAGTCTCTACACAGAGTACTCTATATGTGCGGTTGAGTGTCGAGTAAGAAAAATATTTTTATATCCTCTGTCGTATAAAAATGTACTTTAGAAATAGGATGGATGATCGTCGTGGCCTACTTCTTCAATGTTCCCCGATAAACATGTTTACCGGGCGAGCCAAAGTTTGGTAGAAACTTTGAAATAGAAATACTAAAACGCCACTTCGCGAAGAGCAATGTGGCCCAACGAGATCTATGCATATATATATATATATATATATATATATATATTCACTCAACTATATCTCACGATGGGAGCATTGTTCGCGAGGAACAAAGGGCTTCGTCTCCGTGAGGGAGAGTGTCGCCAAGCGATTTTGTACGATCAAAAGCGAATCCAATTCGTGTGCAACGAATTAAAACGATCTATTACTTTGTTCCTTTCTTTTTATTATTTTCTTTTTTTTTCTTTTCTTTTTTTCCCTTCTTTCCTTCTTTTCTCCTTAATTTCTTCTTTCTCGACATATTGAATATATTCCATATTATTTAACATTGTCGGTATATCTAACGAGATAATAAATTCTTTTTCACGTTGCTCTTCATATCGTATATGCAATTTCAAGGCGATTAATAATTATAAATCATACTGTTCACGTGTTCTAATCAAGACGTCTTTCAACGATATGTTACGCATCGTATTTACATAATGATGGACGTTTGAAATAGTTGAGAGAGAACGACCGGTCGAAGGTGGTATTGATTTCTCAGCGTCGTTTAAGTCAGCACTCAGTAATTCTTTGCTGTCACGAGTAAAATAAAATACATCCTCCCCTTTTTCTCTCTCTCTCTCTCTCTCTTTCACTCTTTTCTTTAGCGGCGCCACACGGTTTCACGCGTTACATACGTATGAACTTGCACACAACACATACGCATACACACACATAGAGAGATTCGTGTGTACATACACACATAAACGTACATTCGCTGACGCGTTAAACTTGCACGAAGACCGATTATTTCCTTTCTCGTTGGTCCGCTCTCTGACTGCCCGTTGTACACGTGTTCTTTTTCTTTTTTTTTCTTTTTTCTCTCTTTTTTTTTTTTTTTTTTTTGTTGTACTTATCCATACAACACCGCGATTTAAGTATAATTGTACGAGTCTCTACTACATTAAACTACAAGTTTTATAGATATGAAACGCACACGTGAATTTTTCACGTATGATAAACGTACTCTCGCGGTGTGAATACTTCGTTTGAAACGAGAGAAAATATATATATATGTATATAAGTGTGTATGTGTACGTGTGTATATGAGAAGGACGGTAAGCGAATGCTAATAATATTCACTTCCTGCAACTCGGTTACGTTAAATCATTGCGAACTGCCTCTCCCGCTTTTCTACGTTATTACAGTTTTCCTTTTCGTGTCTACAATCGGTCGCAAGTTTCTATCTATATTCATTATGTTATTTATGTTTGTCTCATGGTATATGGAACTCTTTGATTAGGCATTTCAATAGAAAATATTGAAAAAAGGAAAAAGCTTCGTTCATTTTCATTTCACTTTGTCATAATTGATTCCCTTTGAAGGATCATTTCGATATACATATATATACATTACAATAGATATGCATACTTATTCTCGTGTTACATTTATGTTACTACTTAAGGAGTAATGAGAAAGACAGAAAGAAAGAAAGAGAAAAAAAAAGAAAAAGAAGAAATTAAAATAAAGAAAAAGAAAAAAGAGAAAGATGTGGCAAGGAAGATAATAATAAATAAAATAGTCAAATCGATGCGATCTAATAGATTTAGAAAACAAATTATCCTGAGTTGCATGATACGTAAAAGGGCCTTGGTAATAGTACGGCCGTTTTATTGACGGAAGTAGAGCGTCCAAGAAGGAAAGGTTCCGTTAACGATACTTTCATGGAAATTATACTTGCTAAGACTAAGAGACGAAAGTTTTCGCTGAAATAATGTCTCTTGTGAGTGAAATTGAAAGGAAAAGAAAAAAAGAAAAAAATAAAGACAAGATTAAGAAAGGGGGAAAAAAAGAAAAGTTATATATATATATAATTGATATAAATGAATATTATTTATTCTTGATAGACGTAAATCTTCTATTATATATTTAAATATACAAGGATGTAAAGTAAATTGATCGAGGCAATATATTATACTTTTAAACACTAATATATGTTCGAAAATCTTCATGTAATATATATATATATATATATATATATATATATATATATATATATGTACACGTTATTACGATACGATCACCTTCGAAGGGTTCAGCCCTCTCGTTGGCGATTAATGGCATCGATCGGCATTAAATTTGGGTTGGGAATGGCCCTCCCCGATGGTTATATACCACGAGCCTTTACACAGTTGCATATAACGCAAAGTATCTCCCTTGCGCGCGCATTTTAGCCGCTTTCGTGACCGTACGCGTGATACTCGCTTATACTCATGAGTGCACACATGTATACATGTGCGCGAGCAAATACACTGACACATACACACGATTACATTACATCCATACAACAGTAAGAACGCAGACCTTGACCATGAACACGTGGCTCGTTGGATTGCATAACTATAGTCAAGTGCCGTGGCATGGCGATAGTATGTCTCTCTCTCTCTCTCTCTCTCTCTCTCTCTCTCTCTCTCTCTCTTACTCTCTTTTTCTCTTTTTTTCTCATCCTTTCTCTCTCTCTCTCTCTCTTTTTTCCTTTATATGCAGATTGTAAAATACACAAAATGCATATCACAAGGATACATTCTCATAAAGTTCATTCATATTATTTGTAGTTGATTTAGTTAAGTCAATGACCTAACTTTTACATAGAAAAATATTTCATGATAATATTTCTTTCATAGGAAATAGATAATAATTTAAATGGAAATAAAGGAATAAGAGAGAATGATAAAAAAAAAAAAAAAAAAAAACAAAAAGAAAAAAAGGAAACGTCTCTCTCTTTCTCTCTATCTTCAAGGCCAAAAACTGGATCGATTTCTTTTGATCGATAAAAATTTCGAAGAAATTTCCTATTTTTTCCAAAGTAAAATCCGAGATATCGAATTAATACTTTTAAGCGGTGTGACAAACGTGAGCTTCCTCTTTCATTCATTCGCAATCAACGAAAGCGACACTAATTACAAGGTGTCGCTCAACGAGAAGAAGAAGACTGTGAAGAAAGGGGAGCCATACCCTTTAAGTGTCGTTTCCCTTTAACAGAATCAACTTAAAATTCTATACTTCGTTGAGTTCACGTTTTATTCATGGTGTGTGCGTGTGTGCGTGCGTATGTATGTATGTGTGTGCGTTTGTGTGCCCGTGTGCACGTGTATTCGTATATCTCTCTACATATTATGTGCCGGTCAAGCATCCCCTCGATGCTCGATAACCACATATGAACGTAAATATTCTCGTATATAATATAATAACACGTATACAGATATATATATATATATATATATATATATATATATATATATATATATACGTGAACAAATATGTAGGTACGTGTTCGTTCGTTCACAGAGGATGCACAACGATATGCACGCTTCGCTTCGAGAGAGAGCACAGTGCACTCTCGTGACGCGCGCGTATATATATATGTGTGTGTGTGTGTGTGTGTGTGTGTGTGTGTGTGTGTGTGTGTATGATTTAACTTATACAAAGTGAGAATAACGCACACGCGCACGTGGACACACATGTACACGTGTACACACACACACACACACATACACACACACTTATACACACGAGAACGGAAGGCGTGCGTGCACGTACGAACGCAAGGCGCGCCCGCGGCATTGCGTACGCAGACGTAAGGCTACGACCTTGCCTTTAAGTCTCAAACAGCTGTTCGAGACGGCGTTTTAAGTCTCCGCAGAGTGGAACGTCGAGAGAAAGAAAGAGAGAGAGAGGGAGAGAGAATGATCATTATCTGCTGTCACTTTCGGATCCTTTCTTTCAAGTTGGATATAGCTGTTTAAGTGCTAGAAGGTTAAGAACTCTACTTCTTATGTGTATTTTTTTCTTTTTCTCTTTTTTCTTCTTTATTTTTTTTCTTTTCTAATTTCCTTTTTTTTTTTTTTTTTTTTTTTTTATACTAAATTTGACGTTCGTACGTTTAATGACTCTTATACACGACTATACGATACTTTCTTTTTTACTTTCAAAAGAAATTACAGCTCGTCGATCAAATCTAAAGCTTTTCTCTCTTTCTTTTCTTTCTTTTTTTTTTTTTTTTTTTTTACTTTTTTTTTCCTTTTTTTGAGACGTTGGTAATTAATTATGAGTCTTCTTGTATTATAAAAATAATATTGAAAGTCGATTGGCAAGAGTTAAGAAACTTTGTAACTTTCTTCTTTGTATCATCCAAGATAGATCCTCGCGTCATGTGAATTATTTATGAATAGCTTATTAACCCTCTATTGATATAGAAATATCATTAATAAATTTTTCATTATTTAGATCTCGTTTAATGTGTATTAATAGAACCATAGGTGATTAAAATTAAAGTTAATTATTCTTCGAACGGTGCTCGTTAACACTCGTAGATACCTTTGTCCTCTGTCTTCTTGGATTTAACTTTCGTAAGCAAAACGTGAAAACTTTTGATAATTACTTTTCACCGATATCTCTTTTTAAATACGAGACAGATGAAAAAGTTTTTGATGGAAGGTAAATGATCCGTGCGAGTGTCGGAGATGATAGAGGAGGGTAACTTACGTGACAGAGAAAAGGGGACGAGAGTGGGAGGTAGGGAGTTAGGTAGGGAAGAAGAAAAAAAGGGCAATAGATGGTAGAAACGAGAAAATAAGGATGGCGGTGACAGGGTGAAAGTAAAATGCGAAGATGTTAAGGCTGGCACTTCGTTGAAAAGGCGCTGAGTCTAACATAAGAAACTCTTGGTTCTCGTATTCACGGTACTTTGCTTAAAGTGAATAGGCCACCTCGGTCAACAACGTATACCATTACGAGAATAGATGGAATGCCATAAGGATATTAAAAACGATTTTATTAAATAGTATACGTGTGAAATATTTCAGAATAATATCTTCTAGTTTTAATAATAATGACGTTGTTAAATTATTTCTCCCTTTTATAAATTATTTATATATATATATATATAAGTTACGAAGTATTCGTGTCGTATATTTTTCGTTCGATAACGAAACGAAATAACATTTTCTCTTTCTCCCTCTCTCTCTCTTTCTTCCCCTTTCTCTGTCTCCTAAGTGCAATGTATGAGGTTGAAGATCCACTTTGGGATCTTCACCGTGCAAAGATCCTTATCTCCCTTTCGGTTTATATGCCTTCTTAATGTCAGACTTTGTTGATATTAATTGACCACAAATTAGAGGGCGCGCTATTTCCTTGATCGGACAATTCTCACGCCTTTAGTCCTCGAAAAAAAAAAGAAATAAAAAGATCGAGAAGGTGGTGATAAGATAACGAAGATCATTGGCTTGTTTCGAAAAGAAGATGACAATAATTCTAAATGTCTACTCGTGAGTTATTATATCTCCAGAATGTATGTACATACATACATATGTATACATATATAATATATATATATATATATATATATATAGTTCAATAAAGCGTCAATCTGTAGCTCTAAGTCGGCCATGATTTTCCATTCGTTCGAATACGCAACGATACTTTTTTATCGCATAAATTTCCTCTTCTTTGCGATCGTTATCGTGTGTGACGCTATTAACCCTCGCGTTTCTTTCTCTTATCATCAGATAATGCTCTTGATAAAAGCCTTGAAAGGTAAAACTATTGATGTATCGAAATAAATAAATAAATAAATAAATATTCGTAATGGAATAGCACTTTAACGCGATCAGATAATTTCTCTATGAATTCACTCTTATGGATATTACTTTGTTCCTTTTTATCGATCAATCCTATCTCATATTTTTTTTTTTTTTTTTTTTTTTTTATATTGATTAATCTATCTTGAAATATATTTCAACGTGAAAATAATATAGAATTTTAGATTGAGAGGGAAGAAAAGAATCCAAAGAAAAGGTAAGGGAAAAAGAAAAGAAAGATAGAGAACACGTACGCGATCGAAATGATATTTATTTCGAGGGGGAACCGGCCCTGATTTTCATTTCTTTCTTTTTTTTTTTTGTCCTTTTTTGTTCTCTTTCTCTCTCTCTCTCTTTTTTTTTCACCTGCGCACATCCAACACCGTCGAGCTAGCATAAATTTATCCCCACTTCTTGCACGATCCTTATCAACGGGAAGTTATTCGACGAAGTTTTATCTTACTGCCATCTCGATCGTGTTTTCTCTCCTTCTTCTTCTTCTTCTTTTTCTTCTTCTTCTTTTTCTTCTTCTTCTTCTTCCCTCTTCCCTTAAGAAAGGTAGCGAACGAAGGTAGAACGAAGATAGATGGATGAATATAATTTATTCCTTGCTCGATATAATCACCCGATATATAAACGGCGTAATACACCGATGTCGAAAATGAAACCAACATGGTTATTCCAGATGTGCCGAAGGCGCGTTATTAAAAGTTACGCAAGAATAACTTCGAAACATGATTACCACGATCTAAGTTAAAATATACGAAGCAATATGTAATTGTAATTAATATTTAATGTAATACGTATTTTTCCTTTTTCTTCTTCTTCTTCTTTTTTTTTTCGTTTAAGAAAAATTATCTCGTACTATCTCGTGGAAAATTCGATAAATCCGATGTACGCCAATAAAATGAAAAGACTGACATTAAATACGGTTGATTATTATATACATATATATATATATGCTATGTACGTATATCTGAGTATTTAAGAATAAAAAGAATTTAGTAGGCAGTTATCTTACTGCAGTTATATCAATATGTAATAAAAGAAACGGAACTATAATAAAAAAATCGATCGGAAGAAGGCGAGGAAGAAGGAAAAGAAAAAGAAAAAGGAAAGATAAGGAAAAAAGGAAATAATGGACGGTAGAAGTACTGTCCTCGAAAAGACGAGGCCATTTTCTACTTGACGATTCGAACGAAAGGACAGCTTTTGATCGACGTCAAGCAGTAGGTGAGATTGGTGGATCGAGGAGAAGGATGGAGGAGGAGGTGAAGTAAGGAAGGTGGACTTTGCGACGATGGCGATGGCACATTCGTGTTTGGAAAAAGAAGGACGGAGAAAGAAACATGAGAAGGAGAATGAGAAGGAGAATGAGGAGGAGAATGAGGAGAGAAGGGAATGGCTCATCAAGAAGGCATTGAACTCAGGATTCCGTGCGAGGACCACCACCGGTAGAATCAGAAGCCGAGGACCTGCTGTGCGATTCGTCCATTTTCGCGCGGGCTTCAGACTTCAAGATTCGATTCTCGAACGACTTTCGGTGTTACGAGCGCAAGACGACTGGTATATTTCTTCGCTTCCGCTTTTTCTTCTTTTTCTTCTTGTTCTGTTGGACGAGAGCCTCTTCCAGGAAATCGAGCTTCCAATAACGAGTCTCGATTTCTTACGATCCGATCGATCGATCGATCGAGCCGGTTTCCCAGATTTTCTATCTCGAATATCTTACGTCTAAAGCTTTCATCGATCTTGATAACGTTTAATTATTAATATTAACCAGAGACCAGTTAAATGGAAGCGATTAAAATGATCCTTTCAAATTTCTTTCGTGTCATTAATATTATCTATATAAAGAAATTTTCTCACATAATTTTACGTATAATTTATTAACATCTTCTATATATATATATATATATATATATATATATATATATATATATATATATATATAATTATTTTTAAAGAAAATAGGATTTATTTTAAAATAATATTCCACATGTGTGCTCGTAATTTCAATATTTATTTCGAGTAAACACCGTTCTCTTTATTTATCTTGCAAATGAGTAAGACAATCTATACAGGAAAAGCGACGTACGAATTAACATTTGAAATGTTATGAAATCTTATGCAGGAAGTACTTTCTACATACAAGCAAGAAATATTTTTATATTACAAATAGATACTACTTTATTCAATTTAGCTAGCGATGACTTTCAATTTCGACGAGTTTTGTTCGACGGAGGCCGCGGATAAGAAAATAAAATTGCAAATTACAATAAGAAAAAAAAGAAAATAAGAAAACCAAAAAAAAAAAAGAAAAAAAAACAAAAGAAGAGAAGCAAGTACGAAGGGAGCAAACATAATTGAATGAAACTACGTAATTCGTATTACTTTATATCACCTATGCGACATAGTTACAAGGGACGATGTTTCTACTAAATTGTTCAATAATCGAATCGGATATAGAGTTTATTGAAATTGACTCGAGTTTCCTTAATTGGTCGGAGCGTTACTTTTGGGTTAACGCTTTATAGGTATCTATCTATTCCATAGGATTAAACTGTTCGGGAAGTTCACCCTTTCCTCCTTCCGAGAATGAAAAGAGGGAGTTCGACGAAGTTCTCTTTGGTTTGCTATAATTAAACGACTCACGGTATTCTCTAGAGGCTCTCTTATTCTCTTTCGATACTACATAAAAAGCATCACAAAGGCTAATTCGGAATGTTGTTATAAACTGCCTCCGCTTTTATCCTCCCGGTCTAAAAATACTTTCGTTTTTTTTTTTCTTTCTTTCTTTTATTCTTTTTTTATTTATTTATTTATTTTTTTTTCTTTCATTCTTTTTTTTTTTTTTTTTTTTTTTTTTTGACAAAAGAGGTCATTGTTAATGCCCTCTAGACGAACTGATCTCTCACATATATCGTATCGCCTTAAAGAATTTTTGAGAGATAAATAGAAAAAAAAATTTCTACTTAATATTATAACGCCCACGAGAATTTTATTTCCGTATCGATGTATTTACTTAATCAAATAGATATCTATGTGAGAAATTATTACTTATCGAACGACACGATAGTCAATAAAATATGAGGATGGATAAAGGTCTTTCGTTAATCGTACAAAATTCTTCGTCAAGTTTCCGCGAACTCGAGCGAACCCGATGAAAGATTCATGATCGTTCTTCGCGTTACAACGTGCCGTTTGAACGTAACGATCGATGATCCATCGTTTCCACGTTGAGGTAGTAAACGAACGATAAGAAGGAATTTTTTCTTCGCTTTTAAAATACATCGAAAGATATTTTTCATTTCTTTTCGTTTTTCTTTTTTTTTTTCTTCATTTCTTGAACGACTAACGCCAACTAACGATATAGAAAAATATTTAATACCCATAGAGTACCACTCCTATTTTCATGTCAGACGAATATATTATCGTTAGATCCATTAGACAGATAACTTATATATAATTATCATGTTTATGTAAATATGTGAAAATAAATTTTTCATCAAAAGATATAGCGATCTAGTGGACGGATGGACGGACGGACGATACGAGTAGAAAAATTTGAAACATTCATTAAAAAAGAAACGGACGTGCGAATGCACTTCCATTTCTTAAGAGTTTCGCAGTCGTAAGGGCAAAGGAAAAGAATCACGTTCGCCTATCAAGTATTCTTTGTACGTTACGAGGAAGAAAGAAATAAAGAGAAAGAGAGAAAAAGAAAAAGAAAGGCAGAATAACGTGGAAGGTAGAAGTCCGGATACCACTACTAATTTAAGGCGTTACAAGGATCGACGACGCATCGTCGGATCTTAAAATTTTGGTCACGCTCGAATTCGGCAACGACCTCTCTCGTTGCGATTCTCTTCGAAATCGCATGCCTCGTTCTTTCCTGATCGATTATTCGTTATGAACGTTTCTTTGGCCTGACGATAATTCGATATCCCCTCCCCCTCCTCTGTACGAAAGAAAAAGAAAGAAGAAGAAAAAAGGAAAGAAAAGGTATAATAAAAGTCCATTTTCAAAGATACAAATCGTGATAAGGGAGCGATAATTACCGATCTCATCGAAGATCAGCTCGGTCATTTCCTAACGGGGTACCAGTAAAGTTATACGATAAAACGCAAAGGATGTTTTATTATTCATGGCCGTGCCGAAGGAAGTTATCACGGAAGGAGGAAGAATGCGAAAGAAAAATACGGATAACTTGGCGATTCGCGTAGCGAGTTGACTATCGTGAGAATGCAGGAGGTAGTCGATCATGCACCTGCCACCGACGGTGCTGCACGTTGGCCAATGCACTCGATGCAGTATTATCGAACGAACGCACCTTCTCTCTCGTCGTCTTTCGTTATTTCTTTTTTTTGCTTCTTTCTTTTTTCTTTTCTTTTTTTTTTTCTTTTTTCTTTCTTCCTTCCTTTCTTTCTTTCTTTCTTTTTTTTCTTTCTTTCTTTCTTTCTTTCTTTCTTTATTTCTTTCTTCCTCGCCTTCGCCACAAACGACCGAGCCAGTCTACATCGACAACGAGCCTCGTCGAGGAGGGAATCGATCGACCGAGTGAAAGTACATTGCTTGTGTATTACTATAGTGTGCGTATATGTGTACAAAACATTTGCCGTGCCTCCTTCTCTTTTACTCTTTCTCTATGTCTACCTTTCTCTCTCTCTCTCTCTCTCTCTCTCTCTCTCTCTCTCTATCTATCTATCTATATATCTATCTATCTATCTCTATCTTATTCTCTATCCACCCGTCCGTCTGTCTGTCTCTATCTATTTATCTCACAATTTTTCTTCGTATTTCTATCGTCATTTTTTATCTCCCTTACTTTCTTACATTTAATCTTAACTATTTGTTATAAGCATGAGAATAGATAACTGTCTATAGAGTATTCCGTTAATGAGTTGTTCAATTTAATTAAATCGAACAAGAAGTAATGTATTATAACAATTAGTCGAACAAACGTTTCCTGTTTTAAATTAAACACTTTCAAAGTCATAACATTCGATTATATGCTTTTATTTATCTTTTATATTAGAATTTTGAACGTATTGATTAGAAATTATAGATTAATAGTAATTTTACGTTGCTCCCTTTTCTTTTATTTTTTTTTTCTTTCTTTTTTCTTTTTTTTTTTTCATTTTTCCTTTTCTTCTTTCATTTTTCATTTTTCTTTTTATCAAACATATAAAAAACGAACGTTAATTTATCTATCTATCTGTCTATCCGGTTTATTTCTCTTTCTCCTCGCCTATCGTATTTCTCGTTTTCTCTCTCTTTCTCTCTCTCCGTCTCTTATTTGTAACACGCAAACCATTTCCTCGACTCCCGTCTAGAACTCTGTCGCAATTTTCACGCGCGGGAGGATAATGAGCGAACAAGTTTTACACGCTCAGGGTGTTGCCCTCTTGCGTTCTCATAAACAATCCATACTGAAATCCTCCCCCATTTCGTCTTATTTTACGAAAGAACAATTCAATGTTCTTTCAAATCGAACGAACAAATATCACTCTTACTTAGATTTTACTCCCTCGTAGTCGTTCGATCTTTCTACGATAGAATAGTAGGACTTTCTAAAGTTTATCTCGAGAAAGCTGTAGAAGCCGTCGAACCACGGCTCTTAGTTAGATACACTACCTACATACATATATCGTTTGGGTTAAGCAAGTCGAGCCTGGACTCGGATATATTGCCCTCGAGAGAAAGCTTCGTATTATTGGCCTTTAATGAAATTATCTTCGCTCGATCGTTCGTTCCTTCGCCTCCGTCAGGGAGTAAGAATATCGACGAATGAAAATTGACAAAGAAATTTTGCTCCTTACTTGTCTAAGACTTGTAATTAAATAACTTGTAAATAAAAGAGCGAAACAAAATAAAAACAAAAAAAAAAAAAAAGGAAAAGAAAAGAAAAGGTAAGGATGAAGAAAAAAAAAAGAAGATCAAAAAAAAGAAGAAGAAGAAAAGAACGGAAATTAAAAGAGAAACTTTACGTTCGTTGTTCGAAGGAAAAAGTTCAAAAAAAATAAAAAAAAATAAAAAAAAAACAAAAATAAAAAAGAAAAGGAAAAAAGGAAAAGCAATCTTCCTATAGATTGATCGTCGAGTTGGGTATCGAATCTTGTTACAAAAATAAAAGAAAAAAAAAAAAAAAAAAAAAAAAAAAGAGAAAACAATTTCCACGATTTCGAACATCTCCAAATAGAACTAATTAAGTCGTTCTCAATTCGAGTTATAAGTTTCGAGTGGTTTTATATAGGCATACATACTTATAAAATAAAGTCAGATACATTCGAGCTCGTGAAGAATACCGAGAGCGAGGATGCTCAAGAAGAGACAATCGATTACGCAAGTTGATCTTTCGTCGGGACAACAGACTTTCACGTTTTTCGTCAGAGCTCACAACGGCTCCGTCGATATACGTATGTATGTATGTATGTATGTATGTATTTATAGCACGTACATTATCTACTTATCGGGAATGCATGTACGATTAAAGAGAACCGAAAAAGAATCAATCGTTTGTCCCTCCTTTTTTTTTTTTTTTATTTTTTCTTTTTTTTCACGATACATCAGAGTTGTCTTTATGTTACTTACATATAGTCGTCACGAAGCACCTTAATAAGGGTTACGTAAGTTACGAGAAACGGTGACTCCGCGTTGTGTGTTTTCAGTGAACCGTGCATACGTCTATGTATATATATATATATATATGTATGTGTACAATAGCATATACATATATATATGTATATGCTATATGTATATACGATCGCTCGGTATAAACCATATGCGGTTGCGCGAACGCGGAAGAGTTCGAGTCTCTCTCTCTCTCTCTCTCTCTTTCTCTTTCTTTTATTTCTATCGTAATCGCTGTTGAGAGTCAAGCATACGACGCGTAACTCGCGTAATGTGTGACTCGTAAAAGATCGAGAAAGGCGCCGTATAGAAAATAGATCGATTTCGATCTTTTTGTTTCTTTCTTTTTCTTTTTTTTTTTTTTTTTTTTTTTCCTTCCTAGTCACTCGAATCTATCGTAACTTTATGATCGAGACAGATAAGACAATCTAATAAAAAGAAAAGATGTGGGATAAGGGAGGGGGAAGGGATCGTAAAGTATTCTTGTAACCATTTTATACTATTTATGTAATAAAAGAATATCTTTATCGTAAATGATTATTATTATGAAATAAGAAATTCATTCGTATGTGATTTGCTCGACGTTAGACTAACTTCTTTTTTTTTCCTTTTTTCTTTTTTTTTTTCTTTTTTTTTTACCGTCCATCCATCCATCCATCCCAATTATTTTAGCCGAGTTTATATATTTATATATATATATATATATATTTATGAAGGACATCGAAGGCGTCGTCGCTATTTAAATGTCATCATTAAAGAAGGCCGCGACGAGTTGAATTTACTAGTTTGAGAAAGGGTGACAGATTCCTCTCGAGGAAAATACTCTGCATTTATAGTTGACGGAAGTAACAACTCGCCGCATCATCTCTTCCATCGGTTTCCATCCATGTGGTTTCAAAGACGGAAATAAGTATGTATTACATGGATATATCCTACGTGTTCGTGTATGTATTATAAAGAGAGAAAAAGAGTAAGAGTAAGAGAAAGAGAGAGAGAGAGAGAGAGAGAGAGAGAGAGAGAGAGAATGATGCAGCACGTAAGTTCTCGCGTACTGATGAGAAGAGAACTCGACCGCTTGTCAAAAGGCCTCGCAGAGGTCAATTAGTCGCACGTACTCGTGACTATCGTTTTCTTGCGTGATTATAGAAGAAATAAGGAAGAAAGATAGAAGATGCTCGATTTGCTCATAGAATTGCCTTTGGATAAAAATCGACGACTACTATTCGCAGGATATAACCAATTTTAATATTCCCGAGATATCGAAATAAACGCGCCTGATATCCCATTTCTTCCTTCTTACTTCAGCTTTGTATATCTATTTCTCGTAGTATACGCGTATTCATATCGTATACGTTTCTTTCTTCCTCTTATTTTTTTTGTCTCTCTCTCTCTCTCTCCCCCTCTTGTAGCAACGTCAGAGCCACTTGCAGTTTTTACCAAGCAAGATGCTCACGTAACGCATTCTCCTACCATCCTCTTCTTCCATCTCTCTCTCTCTCTCTCTCTCTCTCTCTCTTTCTCTTTCTCTTTTGCTCGTCGCTTTTTTTTTTCTTTTTTCTTCTTTCTTTTCTTCTCTTCTCTTCTTCTCTTCTCCATCCTTTTATGTTTTATTCTATCTACTCTAGTAGGGTGCGTCTGTCCAGAGACATGTGCAGGTGTGCGAGGGGTTCTTCTATCTTCGCTCTTTGCATACGCACACCAGTCGGAAATCTCTTATTCGTCTTGCTTGGTCTCCTCCGAATTCATATACTCGGTGTTACGATCGATCTTTGTTTGTCTATACTTCCATCTAATCTATATATCTATTTTCTTTTTTTTTTCTTTTTTATCTCTTTTATAACAGACATATACTTTTCTCTCACTGTGTAGAATATTTTTACGAGATAATGCGTAACTCTTGTATAGGTTTCAATCTATCCCTTTTTGAACGAAAATGAAAATAGCAAGTGTTTCGAATTCCGTAAGATTCGATTGGATCGTATTCGTGACGTTTCGTGATACTTCGTAATTTTCCTTTTTTTCTTTATCTTTTTCTTTCCTTCATTTTTTCCCCCCTTTCTTTTTTCCCTCTTTTTTTTTTTTCTTTTTATTTTTATTTTTTTTTTTTTTAATCAGGAAAAAGAAAGTGACGAGAAAAAAATGTACAATTGAAAAATTTGATTTTCTCTCGAAATTCTCATTAATGGTTGGTAATAGTTTAGGATATAATTTTGTGTTGATATGTAGTACACCCTATAGATACGACACGAATGCAGACGGGCGTTTGCGTTCATGAGCTAGGGGGACGAGAAGGTAACCAACCAACTAACCAACCAGTGGCGTCTCCGAGTGTGTCGTTTTCGAGCTTACTTCGTGATCCATGGCCTGTCCCAATCTATGCTGCTAAGGCAAAAGGAAGCAAAGCAAAAAGCGGGCAAACACTCGGCTTAACCCACTGAGGGGGCCTCGGCTACCAGAATAACTTGTTCCGCATTGCATTATTAGACGGTTATTTCGGTGCCACGTCTCACGATGCTTTCTTCTTTTTCTTCTTCTTCTTCTTCTTCATCTTCTTCTTCTTCTCCTCCTCCTCCTCCTCCTCCTTCCCTTCCCTATCATGAAAGGACTTAGGTCTACCTTTTTTTTTCCATTCCATTACGTGATGATTCTTACATCGTAAAAATAAAAAAAGTATTGAGACACATGTAGCTTTTCGTTTCTTCTTCTTTCGTTCGTTCTTTTTTTTTTCTCTCCCCCTCCAATCCCCCAGCCCCCCTTAAATCGCGTGCAATCATTCGCAAATAAAGAAAAGGAAAAAGAAAAAAAAAGGCATGTGTACTCAATCGCTATATAATGATCAGTAATATCGGGACTACGTACATAACGTTCACGTGTAAGTTTCGAAAAGAACCATCCTATTTGTCTATCTAAGATCTCACTTTTTAGATACTCATGTTTCGTTACTTTAATACTAACCAGTTATTATGCATAGTTCTTTTAGAGACACGGTATACACAGTAGCGGAAAGGTCGTGCTTTGCATTTCCATAATTTCTACGTTAATGCGCTTTACTCGTTCAGAGTACTCTTGCATCTTTCTCCCTCTCTTTCTCTCTTTCTCTCTCAAATCTCATCCGAGAAGTTGTTACATCGCGAAACGAATCTTTGAAACAAAGACTCGTCTCGCTTCGTTCACTCGGAGCAATTCGTTTTAATCGAAATTATCATCTTCCCGCGAAGAGGAACGAATCTCGACTTTAACGTATATTATGTAGGTACTGTAGTTTGTCTCGACGAAAGATAACAACTTTTCCTGAATATTGTATATTCGCGATGTTCTCTCTCTCTCGTTTTCTTTTTATCTATCTATCTATCTCTCTCTCTCTCTCTATGATTTTCTCTTATTTTAACAAGCATCCTCTAATAAGAAGAGAAATATCATCGGTCGAAACGATCTCCGATTTTCTCGTTTGGTACTCGCGACTCGAAATATTTGGTGAAGAAAGTAAAAGCTGTTTGAAAGGGGCTGTTGTTAATGTAGAGAGAGAGAGAGAGAGAGAGAGAGAGAGAGAGAGAGAGAGAGAGAGAGAGAGAGAGAGAGAAAGGATCGGTGATGTTGTATTTGCACGTGCACGCAGGAATCTGCTCTTTGTTCGTTGCTCCTCTTGTTGCACGGCGCAACTGCGGCATAACGCGCTTAATGTTAAAGCCGCCGAACGCTCCGCGGCACATGGGTGTGGCTCCTTGTTACGGGATCTATGGGAAATGGCAGAGGTTGGACGATCCAGACACGCACACTTATAATATATGGACGTGTTCATATATTTGTGTGCGGTATGTCTGTGTATATACTACACTCTCTCTCTCTCTCTCTCTCTTTTCTCTCTCTTTCTCTCTCTCCCTCTCTCTCTCTCTCTCTCTCTCTCTGTCTGTCTGTCTCTACACATATGTACATAGAGATCTGATTCATTCGCGGTTACTCGCATGCTGCATTAGACGGTATCCATGGTACTCTCCTCGGGCAAAGGCCAATTCCAGCCACGGACACGACGAACGTGAACCCTCCTCCTCTTGTACTTGTCTCTCTCTCTCTCTCTCTTTTTCTTTCTTATTATATATATATATATATATATATATATATATATATATATATATAAATATCTTTTTCTCTTTCTGTTCCTTTGTATATATCTTTTTCTTCTTGAAGAACACAAAGGAATAACGAATGGAAAAATCATCTTTCCCATAGACATCGTAACCATTCGATAGGAATAAAGCTGAATTGTAGTTGTCATTTATTTCGATTGCAGGATCGATCGAACGTGAAATACGTTAGCTTCGAATTATTTGTAATATTGTATATGAATTATCGAGGATAGTTATTATATATTACATGTGATAAACTTATATAATGATCAAATCTTGCAAGCGTTAGACATCGTTCTATGCACAATGTTCAATAAATATATTGAAATATATACGGATAATATAAATTTTATATGTGATAGGTCAAGTAAAATTAAATATAGAATTGTTTATAAAAAATGCACATACCTACGTCCTACTTCCGAGAAAAATTGTTGTCAAGTTATAAAAAAAAAAATTCTATTTCTTCAATTTTTACAGTCGTTCCTAATGGATCCATCAAAATTTGACAGATTTGTTCCATAAATTAAAATATTTGGAATTAAAAGTATTTTCTTTCTTTTCTTTCCTTTTTTTTTTTTTTTTAATACTTTTTTTTTAAAAACTCAAGTGTACGACACTTAAGTAATACGACTCACTGTATAGGCGCATTCTTTATTGATAACGTGATTATTTCAATTATCTTGAAATACTTTTAGTTTATATATCTGGGTCGGAATATATAATCCTATTTCTTTTCTGAACGTTCGTATCAATTTTCTGGAGAATTGTTTTACGGATAGCATTTAAAAAAAGACAAATTAATGTTTAGTATCATATATCAAAAGTGGATCTTTCAAATTCAAACAATTTAAAATTGTATTGCGAAATAGAAGAAGAATAGATATATTTTCGTTGAAGGAAAATTATCAGATTTCGAGATTGTCATTGAAGAAATTAAAATGAAATATCAAGAAATTGAATCGATTTAAAAATGTTTATAGATTTAACGATACCTATATCGAAAAAATCATTTACCAAGATGTATACCGACAAGAGTGTATGTAAATATAGGAATACTGATTAACCGAGAAGGATATAAAAGCGTCGAATGAAAACTCGTTTAACTCGTTTACCCTCGGAATACCTAATTTTTTCAGGTGATACGTTGAAGGCACGTTATACGACACTTTGTGCCGAGACATTTCCTCCGGCAAAAGGGCTCTTTGAATGCGGCCTCGCGAAGTGTCGACGGGGTAGCTCTCGTCACCACCCTCTTTCTCTCTTTCTCCCTTTTCTTCCACTACTTGCTACGACAAAGACGCGCTTTTGCTGCTCACGAATTAGACGCTTAGCCCCGTCGTTCGGTCCCCTAATTCGAGCGTAGCGTAACACAATGACAAGCTTAAAAATGCATTTACGTTTGAAACGCCACGTTCTTGTTGGCGCGACCTCGTGCATTTTAATTTTTAAGAGAAGATACTACTCACAGGAAAGGGGTTAATACTCAACTACGTTGGATTATTCGAAATAACTACGGAGCACGTCATTTGAATAATAAATACTTCAACTCCTCGTTGCGTGGGATTAGTAACCATATAAATAGATGCATGTCTATGTATTTTATCACAAATCCAATCGTTACATCCGATCATAAACTTCATAAATAACTCTTATAAACGATTATTAAATCGTTGAAAAGAGTTCGAATAGTCTTAATTATCCTAATATATTCTAACAAGATACAAGACAACTGATTGGACTCGGAAGTAGTAGTAGTAGTAGTAAGTATATACCGATTCGATTCGACGACGACGGTCTATCTTGTTTATGTAGTAGAGTCGAACGTGTAAATAGTGCTAGGTACAAATTATCGATTAACGTATACCTACCAACGAACGCTACTGCTCGCTATCTGGACCAGGCGCACGTTGAATGGCTGCTGGTGTGCTTTGAGTAGCTGGCACCATCTGTCGATATCCTCTAAAACGAGATAAATTAGTTATTGCTGGAAAAGGGTTGAATATGGGAAACCCATTATCGAAAATATTATAATCTTGACGTTATAGTTTTCGCTTTTTCGTCGTCATCTTCTTCTTCTTCTTCTTCTTCTTCTTCTTCTTCTTCTTCTTCTCGACTAGGAAGGATAATCGGCTAATCGAGTTTTCCTCGAAGTGTCCTCGAAGGAAGGAAGAACTCACACGGCGATGTTGTAACTCAACGGCATTACGAGCGACGATTTGTCGGCTCTGAAAATAGCTTTTCAACTTGGCGTACATAATACATCGACTTTAACCAGTCCGACGTCGTTCATCGTTATCTTCCTTACAATCGTCGTCCCATAGCCACGCTTTCGCTTACGTTCCGAGATGATTTATCGCGCGGAAACCCGTTCTAAACCTTTTTTGTAGACGTTTCCACTACACTCGCTCGCGGATAATTCTCGATACTCTAATACCTCTCAAAGAAATTTTCCGGAGATTTCTGCATCGTTAACAACGGAATACTCGTGAAAGCGAGAAAATTTTTAAGCGTACCTCAATGACAAAAGAAAAGAGAAGAAGAGAGAAGAAGAAAGAAAAAAAAAAAAAACAAGGGAAAAGAAGAAGAAAAATAAATCATTCAAACTCGTTGAATTATATATTTTTGTTATTCTTTTCTCTTTTTTTTTTTTTTTTTTTTTTTGTTTTTCATCCATTAATCTCAAGTAAAGCTTTGATATCATTCATGACGCGTAATGCTAGATTAAAAAGATAATTGCATATCAATTAGTAAGTAAATTATTTCTTTTCTCGAACGTAAGAAAAATCTTATGCAAATGAATGATTGTAAAATTTGTTTTCCTAGAAAAAAAAAAAAAAAAAAAAAGAAAAATAATAAAAGGGAAAAAAACGCATTTGATCTTATTCATTGATCGACACAAGATTATAACAATTTTTGTGTATTGTTTGAGGTTCGTAATAATAATAATAAAAAAAAAAAAAAAAAAAAAAAAAAAAAAAAAAGAGAAAAAAACAAACAAAAAAAGAAATGGAAGTATAATCCATAAGGTCGTATAAAACGTCGAAAAAGGGGAAAAAGTTTTGAGGTTTCGATAGCATCATGAAAATATTTTCTCACAAGGTAGAACCTTCTCGAGGACTTACGCTTAATAAATCGGCGTCGCGGCGCACGCCCGTGGCACGGGAGCCGAACCCGGAAATCAGTAGGATCTCGTGTTCACGGTGGGTCCCTCACGTGACGTCACGGACTGGTTCCGCATCCTTCGCGCTCACACCGACGCACACGGACGGACGTTCGCCGATCCAGGAAACTGCAGCTGCAGCTGCAACGACCGAGAGAACCTTCGTACCTCGATTGCATATAGCATCAAATACAACGACGAATATATACTTACGTCTAATTCTACGTATTATAATTCTAAACTAATAACTATAAAGGAGATTCAATAAAATTATATTATTAAATTATTTTACGAATTTTAAGATTACGATATTATAAAATTTCTTTCCCAAAGTATATATAAATATTTGTTGCATAAATAATTAAAGAAAATCTTCGTTTAATAATATCGATTATATTCGATATTTTTTATATATGACAATTATTTTTATTAAATAATTAAATCTTGATTTTCACGTGATCGTAAAATCGTATTATACAATGATAAACAATCAAGAAGAATCGAATTGATATGGTAGTACGAACTTGGCACAAGTCGTATAACTATGCGTTCTTTTTCTTCGTATTTCTTTCGCTAATAAATACTAAAAAAAAAAACAGAGAGAGAGAGAGAGAGAAAGAGAGAAAAGACTCGAAAAAAAAGAAAAGACGTAGAAGACCGGTCGATGGTGAAGAGTAAAGAAATGAGAGAGAGCGAGAGAGAGGGGGGGGGGGTTGGGTGGGGGAAAGAGGTAAGCTCGTCGGCACGAAAGAAATTCCTTGGTCGATTCGAAGCGCTTCGCGAATCCACCGATGCGATCTGATATAAAACGCAAAGGAAAATACTTCCAGGGAGGTCCGCCGAAGAAAAAGTTATCGGGGAGGTGTGTAAAATAAAAGGAAAGAAAACGAAAGAGATAGAGAAGGACAGAGAAGCGTTGCGTAACGCCATCGATAGATATAACGAGTTAATTACGTTACTGCGATCTGGGATCAACGTACGAAAGGAAAAGAGAAAAAGGCTGGGATGAGATTGAAGCACGAGAGAGAGAGAGAGAGAGAGAGAGAGAGAGAGAGAGGGTGGGGAGAGGGAGAGGGAGAGAGGGAAAGACCGGATCGTCAGCCATGGAACGACCAATCGTTGACGAGTCTCGTCGTATACGCGAGGATGAAGAAGAATCCGGTCGCTCACTTCGGAGACGTTGCGCCCTTAAATCCCAAGATTAACGAAGCGAACACGATCCTTTTATCCCTTATGGGCGATCCTCCTATCCAAGCAGATCCTCTGGCGCGATCCCTAGAATCTAAGCGTGCTTGTTTGTAATAGACGAAGCGTTACGAAGCATAGCTACTTTGTCTTTTAGGATTCAATTTTGAGGAGTTTCATTTATGTTGCTTGTCCTACCTTTTCATCAAAGTAATAAAATCAAACAAAAAGAAAAAAAGAAGAGAGGGAGAAAGAGAAAGGAAGAAAAAGACGAAAGGAAGAAAATTGAGAGAAAATATAAAATGATCAAATAAAATCTATTATATATTAATAGTTTTTTTTCATATGAATACATTATATAAACTTATATCATTTTGTAGATTCTTTTTACTAATTAAAAGTTTCCTTAACTTTTATATTTAATTTCGTTAATGCATCTAGTACCGTTATATTACATCTATGTATATATATATATATATATATATATATATATATTTGTATATACATATACATGTATTCTATCAGGTCATAACGCGATAAAAGTTGTCGTTATCAAGGAGAATACGGCCATGCCACTTTTACTTGGTTATCTTTCGAAAGCCGGCACGTATTTTGCGTCTAACGTGCCTACAGCAACATCGAATGAAATACGATCGAAAATCATGGTAACGAGAAGTATAACAGAAAAAGGGAAAAAGAGAGAGAGAGAGAGAGAGATCAAATAGCCCTAATTATGTGGCCATCTTTACTCACGTGTGCACTCAACTGTATCGATGCACACGCGTGTGAACTTCCCTTCGGAAACGTTAAGTTACTTTGTAACAGCTCTTCTCCAAGAACAATTTTCTTCTTCATTCGAAGAAGGATCGAGGAACTTAAGTTACGTTCGAGACGAGAGGCCAGCCCACTCCGCGTTCATAAATCTAAACGTCACGGTGCCCGAAGCGCAATCACTATCACTTTGTGGACTAGACGCTTGAAATGCTTTATGGTCGAATTAATATCGATATCGGGTATCTGACTTGCTCTCGCATCACTAACCACCGCCAGCAACATTCTCATGATCATTTTATGAAAACCTCCTAAGAAACCCTCAAGGCTGAGAGATTTAATTAGCTACGATCGAACAGAGTTGACCGATTAAAAAGTCAAATGTACGCATTAAATTCTATTCTTGGATGAATGAATTAATTTAAATAACGCTATGTATATTATATTAATTCATTAACCTTTTTTCTTAAACTTGATACCAAGAATATATATATATATATATATATAGATATTATAAAAATGTTATCACTGCTTGAAATTTCTTTCTTTTTTTTTATTCATAAGAAAAAGTTGTTTCAGATCTCCCTCTTTCTCTCTCTCTCTCTCTCTCTCTCTCTCTCTCTCTCTCTTAATTGACAAAAAGAAAGAAAGAAAGACGGAAAAAGAAAAGAATACGTTTCCATTATAAATAAAACGATTATCTAATCTAGGTCGCGATATAAATTCGATTATTCGCGAAATAAGGAACAATTAGTAAGGATAGCTATGATGCTATTCGTTGGCTCCGTTTCTACAAAGTCATTAGGCACATTCACGACTTCCCATTGCTTCAGGGAAACTAATCGTAAGTTGGTAGACGTTACGAACGCGTTCTACACCTGCGCTTAAAACTTCCCCTTGGTAGTTAGTAAACGTGTCCACAATGTTACCCTAGTAGAAATTTACGTGTTTTTATCGGTAAACCAAGCTTGAGAGTGTGTGCGCAGCATCGCGTGACGCTTTCTTCTTACGGCTACGATTAACGTTTTTCCACCTGATTTTTCTTTTTTACTCCCTTTAAAGAATAAAGATTTTTCACATTTATATTCGATATCGAAAGCCGATGACGAGAAAGTTATTACACCTTTCACTCATTTACAAGTCATTCCTTAATAAAGAGACTAAAAGTTATTGCAATTTTTTCTTCTTTTTCATTTTTCTTTCATTTTTCTTTTTCTTGTTTTTTTTTCCTTTTTTCTTTTTTTTGCCATCAAACAGGCACATTATATGCGTTATCGATCGATATCAATCTTAAAAGGACATATTTTTATATAAATTTCGTTTGAATTAACGAAGAAGAGACCACCTCCTTTCTACTAAACTTTTTAGTAAATGTAATACAATATAAATCCATTTCTTTCATCGATTCGATCCGTTAGAAAAACTCGACGACTTTTCGTTTCATTCTTTTGGATCTTTTTTATTTTTCTTTTTTTTTTTTTTCTTTTTTCTAAATCCACCAACACGATTCTTACGTAGAGAACATTAAAATTTATGTTAACTGTAAACCTTGAAAAACCGTGATATGAGTTGATCTGTTCTCAGCTGAGATTACATAAAAGGGATCGTAGAAAAATACACGTGGCAGACCTTGAGACATTCGATCGATAGAAAAAGAAAAGTCAACGATGTGTCCCTTTATAAGCAAATCCATAAAAACGATCCTATGATCATTTAAACCATTTAAATCTTTCAAGTTAAATAAATAAATCTATTATTTATTTTTCATTATAGTCCCAATGAGTATTCGCCGAAATCTATTTATATAAATCTTCATCTATATTACATAGGTATTTACGTAGATAAATACGAAATATTTATGTCTGATTATTTGAGATAAAACTTGAAAATCTTAGACAAATTTATCTTTGAAAAGTTTTATTCGCATTTAGAAATAGAAATATCTACTGTGTTATTGTGTACTGTAAGATCGTACGTAACAAATTGAATAATTAATTCTATGATTAATTATCGCAAAGAGATCTATTTTCCAGTTAATTCAAGATTCACGATTCTTCTTATCTCTCTGAAGTACACGAAAGATCTGATTGCGCGTAGTTATATTTGCCATATGTATGTGTGTGTGTGTGCGTGTATATGTTTACATACAGGACGACCAAAGACGAATTATGAAAGTACGCAAAGTTTACAAGTCTAGTTATTGTTAACTACAACAAATAGAAAGTTTCTCGTCTTGCTGGAATCGCGATCGATTTCCTCGTAAACATATATACGCACACATACAGACAAACACACGTATATATATCTATCTATCTATATATATATATATATATATATATATATATATATTTATGTATGCATATATAAGTATTATTTATTCTAACACGTTTTAACATTCGAGAAACTCCAAACTCATTTGAAGTTACGCAATTCGCGAGAGATATAATTGAACATGCTAAGAAAAAGACATGCTAAGGAAAGGAGAGCTTAGCGTGACGATATTTATCGCGTACAAACGCATAAGAGTGTTCCACTTTGATGCACCGTAGTTGAATCTACGTAAGCTTATCTAACGTAAGAGGAACGTGCGAATGGAACGCTTGTCATTCGTATTCATTCAATTTTATTTTACGTGGAAAATGATCAAACGAAATTATTAATGACGTTTCGTACAAATCGATATAATCGTTTTGTTTTTTTTTTTGTGATCTTTGTAAAATCTTTCTTTTCTTTTTTTCTTTTTCTTTTCTTTTTTTTTTTTTTTGGAATTAACAGATCAATATTTTCTATTATTTGGAGTAACGTAAGGATAGAGTTCAATGATCCTAAAAGAATTCAACAAACTTTTGCTTCGGGAAAACGAGAAGGAGAGTGAGAAAGAGAGTGAGAGAGAGAGAGAGAGGAGATAGAAAAGTGAAGTTTTCAAGTGAATAAGAAATAGAAAAGAAAGAAAAGTATTGGGTATAAATTCGCGACGGTAGTTAACTCTCGGCTGTTGGTCATAAATCATCGCTAAACGATTCGTATTATTGCTTGAGGCTCGTTGCTGCCGGCGCGTATCGTTTCTTACATTTACGTGTGATTGTTACTCGAAGAACGATTAATCCTTAGCGATGCGCCGCTTTATAATCGTCGTTTGATACGCGCACCGCAATTATTTCCGCTCGGTTTGTAATTAAGCATCCGCCTTTAAGGAGTAAGAGAAGGTGGGAAAATAGTATGAGAAAGAGAGAGAGAGAGAGAGAGAGAGAGAGAGAAGAATGAATAAGAGAATGTATAAATACATATACATATACATATACATATATATATATATGTATGTATATTTATTATTATGACTATAGTCGATAGATTCACTTTAATCTTTTAGGATCTATGTTTTTTTTTAAAGCTCTCTTCGTCTTACCTTTGATGAGGTAACGATCAAAGCTACCGCAAATATATGACCTTTCGATATTCACTTCTTACGTATTAGAATAGATAGGATAGAGTAATGCTTATCAAAAGTTATTAATTAATCATTTTCCTTTGTGAATCTTCCGGTTTCAATATTTTATTATTGAACATTTTTTTGAAGAAAATTGAAAAAAATATAAACGATATTTCATTAAAATACATAATATATGTATATACTTACAAAAAGTTCAGAAATACTTTTCAGAGAAAAATAAGATTCTTTTTGTATTGATGAAAGATATTTTCGAGTTTCTACAATCGGGATCTGTCTTCCTAAAATAATGAATCATTTTAATTGTCTTTCATTTCTATCTTTTTATATGATATTTTCAATTTCTTTGTCATTTTTAATATTTATCGGGAAAAACATCGATTTAAAATTATATCCTTTAAAAATGACCAATAAATTCTTTATCAATGTACGTATGGATTTTTAGATACGATTCGAATTCTAAATAAATCAGATAGAAACGAATTTAATCTGAGTTGAGATGGAATTTACATTAACAGGAGCGTGTTCGATTAAGGAGAACATTCCTGATTAAACGAATAAGTTCTCACCCTGATGGTAATCAGATGAACTCACGATTGGAATCACCAAAGGATACAGATAAAATCGTTAAGCCGTTCTCTCGATCTTCTGTAATATCGACTTTGTATTTAGTTGAAGGAATACACAGAAGGCGAATAACGGTAATTCGAAGGTGAATGCTCGAGCAAATTACGAATTAAGACGCGATACTGTATGTATATATATATATATATATATGTATATATACACGCACATAGAGATATATATACACGTAGGTACGTAAGTTGCATACGTGGTTTAAGACAAGTAACACAAATAGGAATAGAAATAATGGCAAAAGCAACAGCAAGAGCAATACTAACACACTGGTATCACCATCACCATCACCATCACCATCACCAGGAACAACATTAGCACCAGCAGCAACGTCTAAAGCACGCATCGACGAGTAACCGAGTAACCAGTAATTGACTTGGTACGAGACCTGAGTTGCGAATGTTCTCACGAACAAGAAGAACTTTGGAAGAGACCGAAACGTGATCGAGAGATGACTCTGAAAGGCTAAGAGAAGTAAAAGAGTAGATGCGCAAATTGAATTTCGATAATATTCAAAAGGTTTTATTCTTTGAGACATCTACGATATTTCATGTTTATTTCTTTTTTATTTTTCTTTTTTTTCTTCTCTCTCTCTCTCTCTCTCTCTCTCTCTCTCTCTCTTTCTTTTCGCTATATAAAGTTTAAATGTTATCTTATCAATCGATTTTCATACATTCTTTCTAACATCATATTCTTCGTACTTGTGGCAAACTTAAAATTAGTACCATCGAGATAGATAAACTTATTTTAATTTGATAAGAAAAGTATTTATAAGTATTTTATATATATATATATATTAGTGTATTTCTATTTCTGTGTTAGCATTGTAAATTGTTTCTTCCTCTATTGAAAATGTAAATTTAATCTTAAAACTTATAGGAAGATTGAAAAATTAGAATCAGCCATAATATGATACTTTAGATATAAGATAACTTAAAATATCAAGAAATGTTAATATGAAACGATCGATCAAAAGGTATAGAAAGAGAGAAATAGATAATATCCATATGAAAGAAAGAGAAATGAAGGAAAGAAGAAAGAAGAAAGATATAAAAGATGGTAAGCGAAGAAAAATAGAAAAGTTCAATACGCATAAAGAGTGGAAAGACTCGACCAATGGTAACTGGGCCAACGAGAGAATGTTTACAAAACGAAAGAGGAAGTAGTTTTTTTTCCGTAAGTCTTTGTCGAGTTTAATCGGAGAAAAGTTCTTTGAAAAAAAAAGTTGGCGCGTTGAAAAGGGAAAAGAAAAAAGAGAGAAGTAGAAGGACAGAGAGTAAAAGCGGGGAGAGGGGGCGAAAAAAGTAAAAAGATAGAAAAAGGATAGAGCGCGTAGTCAGACGAGCTAAAAGAGAAAAAGAATCGTGATTTTAACTCTTACAAAACTGTCGTACCGTGGGGCCAAGTAACTTTAAATACGTCCTAGGAAAATGGCCAAAGACTAGGATTCCTCATGGAAATACTTTGGAATCCATCGAACGCTACTCATTCCCTCGTCTGAACGTCTCTTTAAGTCGTAAATCTTTTCCTTTTGTTTGCCAAGTGAAAAACTTTCGAGTCGATTTCGGACTGAAAGAAATTTATTTGAAAGATAGCAATCTTTCTTGTTTATAATGTTTTTTTTTTTGTTTTTTTTTTTTTCTAATTTTAAAGATATTCCAAATCATTTCAATGAATTTTATCTTAATTAAAAAAATATCTTAAACGAAGTGATCGAATAGTTATTATGATGTTGTATATAATAGAAGGTAAAAAAGAAAGAGAACAAAGAAAAAAAAGAAAAAGAAAAAAAAGAATAAGAAAGAAAGAAAAATTCAAAACGTACTTCAATGTCGTTGTAAATAAATAATTTTTGCGTTCGTTTGATTATATAACAGTCTTTGTTTATATATGTACAATGAAATTCGACAGAATTCTAATACGTTGCATTGACCATTATACTCCCCTAATCCAATCTCCAACATTTACATACGCGCATGTATACTATACATACTATACATATATTATAATATACACGGTAGAGAATCGCACTTAGTCACAAAGCTAATGTCGAAGTTCGTATTGCGGCAGACGTCGGAGTTTAACAGAATGTCAAACTTTCTTCCCGACTTCCGTTAGCAAACGGAAGTGGAAGTTAATTAGCGCGTGTTCGTTACGTGATACGAATTTCCAAACGAACTTTTCGAGAATATGAAACAACGACGACACTTATTATCGTCGAATTTTATAACTTCGATGATTCGTAATTACGACTACGTTAAATTCGAATTAAATCCTTTATGGAATATCTATGTACGTGTGTATAGTATACATGTATATCCTGTATCAATGACGTTTCACGACGACGTCAAGAATTGTTCATACTCGGCTGGGAAAACAATTTGCGATATAGCAATTTAGAACGAAACACATATCCTTACCTGTATATGTAATTATTCGAATTGCTTATTAATATCAAA
>NC_060956.1:21589472-21594472 GCF_910589235.1 Vespa crabro
GAAGAGGAAAAAAAAAAGAATGATAAAAACTTTTTTATAGAAATAGGAAAAATGTAATAAATCCGAGAGATTCATTTTCTAATATATCTTACATTACGAGATTTACTTGCGTATAAAGATTGATCTATATTAATGTAAAAATCTATAAATTCGAATATATTTCTGAAAGTTCAATCAACAAAATGGAACATACGAGAATCAATAGAGTTATCGATTTCCTTTTTTTTCTTAATATTTCAATAGCTCTCTTTCGACGATTTTTAATCTCCATATATTTATTCCATTCGATGTACTTCCTATCATATATATATATATATATATATATATCTTCATCTATAAATTAGAATGAATCGTCTTATACATACGTATATAGTATACGAATGTGCAACATATTTTATATTTGTAAACCGTTATCGTACCACGAAACGTATCGCCCAAAGCAATGTTTTTCATTTCGCGAGGAAATGCTTATGAAATCTGACGTCGTTCGTGCGACACGGCATGCATATAGAACAGAATGCGTTTCGCCGTATTGCAGCAGGAAAAGCCAGTCACAAATAACGTGCCCGTCGAAGTCGGTCCTAAGAAAATAACACGAGTTATTATCGATCGCGACAGTAGCGCGTCTCTTTTAAATCGATTCGGTGTGTCTGTCACAGATAACAGGATCGAGAAAAATATGTATTATTGTACATGTGTGTATGTCGATCGAATCACAATCGGATTCGAAAGAGTAAAAGTATATATCTAAAGATTAGAATGAATAGAGAGAAAAAAAGTATGTCTATGTGCAGGGGGTGGAGATGGTGGGGGGGGGGGGGAGGAGGAAGAAAAAGGATGAGAAAAATTTATACGAATAATTTTTTTTTAACAGGAAATTAAAATAGAATTTTTAAATAAAAGTAGAATCAACATAAGTAATGTCACGACGTCGAGAAAGATAGAGGGATTAGATATTCAGATAGATGGAAAGAGAGAGAGAGAGAGAGAGAGAGTATTCAAGCGCATTAGTGACATAATTTCACCGGTGTATTTCTGTAACGCGAAGTGTAGAGAAACGCTAGAGTACTAGTAGACTAAAGAAAGAGATAGAGAGGGCGAGCCGAGTGAGAGTCTGGCGACGTAGTTGTAGCCGTCTGGGGATACTCTCCAGCTTAGGTTGCTTTTATCGACGTTGCATTTCCGCCTTTTAGTTGCACAACACCTGTTCGATGCCCATATAATTCCCTCCCACGCTCGATCTCGAAATTTTACTCTCGACGAGTCACATCGAGTTGTCCTCTTCGTTCGTTTTTCTCATCTCTCTCTCTCTCTCTCTCTCTCTCTTTTTTTTTCATTACCATCTTTATCCGTTCGTCACGCGTGCAATTCCTTCCTGGTCTTATAAGTAACTAACACACATACATATATATATATATATATATATATATATATATATATATATGCACATATGTATGCACATATGAAGTACGACCTCTTATGACCTTTGATTTTCCATCCTTTCTACGATCAAACCATGAATTCCTTTAGGAAATTCTCTTTTCCTCTCTCTCTTTCTCTTTCTCTTTTCCTCTCACTCTTACTCACTCTCCCACTATCATTCTTTTTTCTATCGTCGATTGGATAAGGACGATAGAAAGAGCCGGAAGAGGGAGTCACGATAATTGCCGTTAATCTGAGTCCTCCGTCTAACTCGATGCGTGAAATTTAGATAGTCTCGGTAATTGCGATTCCTGTTACTTCGTGTTGGATAAATCTCTCGTGTTAATTTTTATCATTTGGCAAACTGGTACTGGAATATATCGATAATAAAATAGATATATATATATATATATATATATATAAAAGCGTATCTTTAACCAGCTTTACTGGACATTACACTCGTTCCTTATTCCCTTTGATTACAATTTGGAGATTTAACAAAGGATCATATCTCTCCACTTGGAAGAGTAATAAAAATCTTTTATTTCTCTCACACAAAGATATATATATATATATACATCTTTCTTTCGAGATTCGTAGAGCATGTCAGTAATGGATTACACGCGTAAGACTAAAGATACATGTATTCCTAAGCCATGGGATATCTTTCTAGTTGCGTAACGATCTTTCAAGAAGGAAAGAAAAAGACAAAGAAAAATAAGCAAACAGATAAAAGAAGAAAAGAGAGAAAAAGAGAGAGAGAGAGAGAGAGAGAGAGATCGATCTGTAGAAAGTGCATTGGGAAAGCGAGCGGGTGAGCGCATAAATGCGACTATAAATTATTTGTCTCTCGTAAGGCGCATGTTAAACGTTTGGAATCCATCGAGCATATCCGACGGATCGTAGAAGAGATTAGGTACTCGTCCTTTAACGATTCCTTTACTCCTTATTAAGACGAACCTCAGTTTCTCTCTCTCTCTTTCTCTTTCTCTCTCTTTCTCTTTTTTACATGAGATTCGAAAGCCTTCGAAGTCTGTTAGACGATACTCGTACAGTTTCACCGTTCTCATTGCACTCTCATCTCCTATCGAGACCAAACGAGACTTACTCTCGTCGTAGTGGATGGTGCACATGGTGGTGCATATCGAGATAGAGACACGACGCGCCATTGCCTGGAAACACGTTTCGTCCGCCTTTGGCTTCGTCTTGCCGATACCTATACCTTCATGGGAAAGTTTCATTTTTCTTTTTTTTTTCTTTTTTTTTTGCGATAAGAAAAAAAGGAAAACCGAGCGTGGAAGACGAGCGATTCGATTCGTTTTTTATTTCATGATGCATAGAAAGAGAAAGAGAGAGAGAGATCGTCCCACTTGTACGATTTTTTTATTTAAAGTAATCTAAAGTATAATTTGATCGAATCATTCGATACATATATATGTATATATATATATATATATATATATGCATACACGTACACGTACTGATTCGTTCGCATAGTACAAAGTTACAAATATGATAATTTAAAATAAAATATATTCGCATAATAAATAACTATGACGAATTAAGAAAATCTTAGATACGGTAATGCCAATAATTGTATTACTTGTACAGTAGAAAAGATGCACAGGTTTCAAAAATAATTTATATTTCACGAAATTCGATCGAATTCGATTATCTCGATGCGTTAACGGAATATAGGTAGGTATCTGCTATACGGACTGGGAACTAATACGACTTAATAATTCCACACGCGAGAACCATTCAATCGAATTATTAATTAAAATCTGCTGCCCGAAATAATCCTGTATTTTATCTCTGTCGCAAATCGATGACGTATGCAGTTATGTATGTATGTATATATATATATATATATATACCATTGCCAACATTGAATCCTTCTTTCCTTCTTTCTCTCTCTCTCTCTCCCTCTCTCTCTCTCTTTCCCTCTGTATATATATATATATGTAGGTATATATGATTTTATATATACATGGTGATTTATGAGAAATACAACATCCAATATATCTTCCTTAGTTAGATTTGAAGATACGAAAGAATGTGTATAACGATGATGGAGTATAGGTTTATTTCTTGTTCAGTTGTCGACATTATCAACGACGTAATTGTTTTTAATTAAATTATATATATATATATATAATTTTCTTTTCTTTTTAATTTATATATATATATATATATATATATATATATATATATATATGTAGAAACGAGTTTTGCATAACAAGGAAAAAAAAAAGAAAAGAAGGAAAAAGCAAAATCGAATCCTCGAAATAATTTAGAATTTTTGATCGAATCAATGATTCATATTAATCATATTGGAAATATATTTTACATTTTATTATTTTCACTTATATTTTTCTCCTTTATATCTCATTCTTTTTTCCCCTTTTCTTTTTCCTTCGTTTTCTGTTTTCTTTTTCTTTTTTTTTTTTTGTTTTTTCCTTTTTTCTTTTTTCTTCAATTTGTTTTCGCGAACGCATCGCGTTTCCATTGAAATGAATTTTGTGGAAAAAATAACGAGCGTTACTCTTGGTGAACGTTTGAAAAGGAAATATTTTCTTCGTTTGACCATCCCTGGCACAGTGCGCCTCTCCTCGGGATTCCATCACGTATCGACACTAGAAGCACACTCGCACACTGCACTTCGACACGAAGAAATAGACGGACGCACAGACGTATCGGTCGACTGGAATACGAATGCTGTGACCTAAGTAAATATATGCGACGCGCAGTCCTTCCTTGTAAACAAGGGGTGCTAAACGCTGCAAAGTGCTTCAACCTAGGTCGAGGCCACGTCTACGAACATTTATGGCAATTCTACGATCCCTGTGAAAACGTTCATCGTCTATAGTTTTTTTTTTTTTTTGTTTTCTTGAAAGTTTTTTACAATAGCATTACAATCGATTTATTTTCTAACATAAAAGTTTTACCTGTTTTCTTTTATATAAATATATATATTTTTTGTTTTTTTATATATTTTAAATTAAAACAGAACAGAAAGATTTAAATCAAATTATCTAAAAAAAATATCAGACTTTCATGATCTTGATACACATTTTATATTTTTTATTATAAAATATTCGTACATATAATAATACGAAATATAAAATAAACCAACCATATATATATATATATATATATTGACATTATTAAGAACTTAGGTATTGCTTGTAAAAAATGACGTAGATACTTTGTCCAAATTAGTTTCGCGGCGGGATCGGCCTTTATAAATAATAGGGTCGTCGGTTCGATAATCCTTCGGATTAATCTCATCATCGTTACGGTTGTCTCTCTACCCCATACTTTTTAACACGGCTTGGTCGATGTTACGCACGTTATTACGAGCGTCTGTAAACTCGCCGCACAAATACGCTTCTCGCACGCGAGCCGATCGTTCGCCGCGTTACGAAGGAATTTTCGTTTGTTTCCTTCGTAATTCCTTCCCAAGTAACAGTCGTACATTCCGGCGTTCCGTGAAATCCTCTTAATAATCTTTAGCATGCTCAGAGAATTAGCAATTAGTTGAAATCTCCGAGAGAAAATTTTTGTTATTTCAAAGA
>NC_060956.1:21599472-21604472 GCF_910589235.1 Vespa crabro
AAGGTAAATATATATATATATATATATATATATATATATATATATATGTATATATATATACACGCACAAACACACACCAAGTACAATTTCATACAAGTCTGGGTATTAATTCCCGGAATTAGACAAGGACTCGCGAATGGTTTTTGTACCATTATGACCCAGTTTGAAAGCCTCGTGCCGTGGGACTATTGGATAAACAGAAGAAGCAAGATGACGAAGTCGAAATAGGTTGGCTGGTTGGTCGGTCGGTTGGCTTGTTAGTTGGTTGGTTGGTTGGTTGGTTGGTTGGATGTTCGAATAAAGAGGGATAGAACTTACTTTGCCCTTAGAGTAGCGTACCTACTCGACTCGAGCTTTCGAACTGCAATGCTGGAAGCATTCTCTCGAGAACGGGTGGCGTCCTCGGGTAACCACGAAAATTTATATCCAGCATTGAAAGAGTACGTGGAGAATAAGGAAAGAAAAGAGGAGAGGAAAATCGACAAAAAGGAAAAAGGAAAATCTTTTTCTTCTGACTATATAATTTCGTATGAGTGATTTGGTCTATCTTCTTTTACTTCTTTTTCTTTTCTTCTTTTTTTCTTTTTTCATATTTTTTCTTTTTTCCTTTAATCTCTTTGGATCAACGTAACGATTATCGATCGGCTTCTTCGTTAAGTAAATCAATAAAAAAGAAAATGGAAAAAACAACAAAGGAACAGGACGATACGAATCATATCGTTATGTTTTAATTAATAAATTACATCAGTTTATTACGTGAAAATCCACGCGCAATGTCTATCAATGTTTTATGCAAAGCATTCGCAAAGCGAATAATATATTCGCTACGTATAAGCGAATTTATTTTCACATGGCAAATATGCTTTTACCGTTTATACATTCTGCAAAATGCTTCTGCTTATCATACGTTTATAACGAGGAAATATTTTACGTAGTTAGGAATTGTTCCATCGAAAGGATGAATCGATAAAACATATTGCGTGAGTTTTATTTAATATAATATTGCTATTGATATATGTCGAGTTTTATAAAAAAAATTTTTTATTTCATGATATTTTAATAATCCGATGAATTTTCCAATTCACGTACAATAATACGTGATCGTATGGTCTATCCCACAGAATGAATATTATTTATATATTTATCAAGGGCCAAAATCAAATGGCGAAATTAAATTGCAAAATTATTTTGCGCGTACAAAAATTTTATCGTTACGTTTAATTTCTTTTTCTTTTTTTTTTCTTCTTCTTCTTTCGAATAACTCCGTGAAAAATGCACGTACGTTGCTGTCGTAGAGAGCGAGAGAGAGAGAGAGAAAGAAAAAAAGATATTATCTCTTGGAGAATTCGATGAGCAAAATCGTGTGATCGTTGAAGACAAGACGAGATCTTCTTCAACGCTGTGACAGGTTCGTTCTTTTTATGGATTTCCTTCGAAGTAACGGAATTTTCTTTCTTACGTTCGTGTCGACGTAGACCGTAAGGAACGCGACACGTCTGCCACGTCGAAAGGAAGAAGAAGAAGAAGAAGAAGAAGAAGAAGAAGAAGAAGAAGAAGAAGAGGATGAAGAAAAAGAGACAGGACGATCGATGTTTCCACGTAGGGTCTAACGATTTTAAAAACTCACTTGAAAATCTTGAAATCGTTCGCCTTACCAAGGGAACGTCGTACGTCATATTTCTACTTAGAAATTAAATCGATCTATCGAAGCGAACTAAATCTTTCATAAATCTCAAGATAAAAGTTTTCATCTTCGAAGAAAAAAGATCAAAAGGAAAAAAACAGGAAGAAGAAGAAGAAGAAGAAGAAGAAGTAGTAGTAGTAGTAGAAGAAATGGAAGAGGAAAAAGTTGAAAGAGATTCCTGTTTTAACGAAAATACAATAAATTTGATAGACCACCGATCGATTCGAATGAATCGACTCTATGAGGATTATCACAGAAAATCTAATCTCTTTTATATAAATACACGTGAAAGTGGTAAAGGTTTCTCAGTGAATGGAAAGAAAACGTCAGACGTTAAAGGTATTATCTCGAAAATAGGAGGGATCTTCGTCGATCTCATTTCAAAAGAATAAACGTGGATTTCGGATGTGGATCGGCTTTCGTGCTTTTCTCATCGCACAATGCAGCCAATCGTAAAGTTCGCATTCGATCGTTAGAAAAGAGCCGGACAAAGCTTTCCCGGATATATATATATATATATATATGTGTGTGTGTGTGTGTGTGTGTGTGTGTGTATGTGTGCATATGTGTGCGCGCGCGCGTATATATATATATATATATATTTATATGTATGTGCGAGCTTGTACGCACGAGCATACGGGAAATATGAGAACGTCGTAATATTGAATTTATCGTAGCAGTTAGCGATAAATAATACGAGACTCGGTGTATAATGAACAAGAAGGAGGAACAACTTGAGTTTTTATTGCCGTTGGTCCTCCTGTAAAAGAAACGACGAAATTTGCATCGGCACGAACGATTAAGTCGCTATTAAAATGGTCTATAATTGCCATACGAGGAAGTACTTAAACCATTGAGATTTATTCGCGGACACGTTCAGTTCGAATAATAACTTAACGAATAGGCTCTCCTCTTTTACTAGCTTTTCTTCTAAACTTTCCTATCGGTTATGTTGTATTAAAAAAAATTTTAACCCTCCTTGACATCGTTAAAATGTCAAAGTTTTAATTACGATAACTCGTGCAACTGTAGATATCATTTATCTTTTAATTAAATATATATATATATATGATCTATATATATATATATATATATATATATATATATATATATAGATCATTATAGATAGTTTTACTTTTTTCTCCCGTTTATCTTGTCTTCCTCATTTTGTTATATACCCTTTATTCGCGAGAAGGATCTTGAGGAGAGTTCTTATCGTTCCTATCACGATACAAGTAGAGAAACGTGAAACAAGCCGAACTAGTCTGTCTAACATTTATATATATATATATATATATATATATATATATATATATATATGTGTGTAAGTACATAGAAATCATTACAGCCGAACGCGTTCACGAATGCTCTCGAAAAAGGAGTAACGCCGCTTTCGAACGTGGGATAACGGCGAAAGAGATAGATCCTTATAATAGTCTTTACGAACCCGCTACGAAATAAGGAAAATAGTACCGTTCGTTACGAATGACGTGTAATACCAGAAACGTTACAAGTACCTACATATACTAATATACACATACATATATACATATATACATACATACATACGTATACATATATATATATATATATAAAATATTCTATTACCTATTCCTGATAAATTAAAAATATTATGAAATAATATTTGTATATAAAAATTGTTAATGTTTATCGTTGATATTGACCCCATCTCATAAATCAATGTTAAAATAGAAGAAAAATGTGTCCTCGAGAAAAAATTATTTAAGTATCCTTCTTCTTAAGGATCCTTTCGTCATATAAAGAGAAACTCAATTCAATTTCGATAGAGACGAACGGTAAACGTCACAAGTACTTACTTGACTCAACATCATATACAAGTACATACGTATGTACATATGTACGGTTTCAGTATTCTTCATCTCCCTTCACGGACCCGGCCCCGTTTCGCCTTTTTATTCTTCCTTTTTCCTTTCTTCCCTCCATTGGCGTTCATCTCGCATCTCTTTCCATCCGTGTCGAAGAAGAGAGTATCTTCCTTCGAGCACTCCGACTACTACTTCCCTTCTCCGTCCACTTCTTCGCGTAACGGTGATGCCGGCTTTCCGTTACACCAGACCTCGACCGCAGGAGCCTCTATTCCCTTCCTTTCCTCTACTTTTTCTCCTTATTCTTCTTCTTCTTCTGCTTCTTCTTCCTCCTCCTCCTCCTCCTCCTCCTCCTCCTCCTCCTTCTCCTCCTATTTCTCCTCTTCCTCCTCCTGTTCCTCCTTCTTCTTTTTCTTTTTCTTTTATTCACTACCTTTTCTTTCCTCATCTCTCGAACTCTCCTCTTGTATCTCGCCAACGCCTTCGAGCAACTATTACGAGAAAGCACTATGAAACAAAACGGGAGAAAAAGCCTTTCGAATGACTGTCTTTCATGTTTGTCCTTTTTTCTTCTTTTTTTCTTTTCTCCCTCTCTCTCTCTCTTTCTCTCTCTCTCTCTCTCCCTTTGCTACTTGAATGACTTTATCTTTATTCTTGAAAGAATTTCCATAGAATTGGATACACAAATAAGTCCCAGCTAGGAAGGTGGTCTATTCGAGCAATTTCGTAAAAAAGAAGAAGTGAAAGAAATAAAAAAAAAAAAAAAAAGGACAAAAAAACAAAAAAGAAAGAAACAATACAAAGGGATAAAAAAATATTTCGCACGTATTGAAAAATTCTTTCGGGTACATATGTACATATATGTATGTATCTATGTATGTACGTACGTATGTATGTATGTATGTATGTATGTATGCATTCATGCCTATCTTTGTAAGGGACAAAGAACCTTTGATTTCAAACGAAATCAAAAATGTTTTGTTCCAAGAAATCCATCGATTTTACATGAAACGATTCATTCACACACATATTCTATATTGATATGTAAAGCTTTATCATTGTATTTATTCTCGAACGTTTCTTTTTTTTTTCTCTCCTTTTTCAGAGCAACATTACGCGGCAGCCGATTCCAACAGTTCGACGCCCGCTAAAAGTTTTGTACCTTGTAAAGTTTGCGGTGACAAGGCAAGCGGTTATCACTACGGTGTTACTAGCTGCGAGGGGTGCAAGGTAAGTAAGGATTCGTTGTTTTCTTTCTTTCTTTCTTTTTTCTTTTTTTTTTTCTTTTTTTTTTCTTTTTTTTTTGTTTTTTTTGATAAATCCATTCGATAAACTAATTACGAAGATCAGTTATTTTACGATTCATATTTTTGCAGTTTTGAATCATCTAAATGATCATTGATTAATTTCTTTCTCTCTTTCTCTCTGTCAGCCTCTGTCTCTCTTTATCACCATTTTCTAACTCTTTC
>NC_060956.1:21606972-21614472 GCF_910589235.1 Vespa crabro
GTCCGACCACTCGATGCTTTTACTACTGGCGACTCCCGTCACATTCGATCGACATGCCCAACCAGTCCTATGTATATATATATATATATATGACTGCTACTCTCTTCACGGAAGAAATCGTACACTTAGATTATTATGCAACCTGTCGCATCGAGTTTTTATTTCTTTTTATTTTTTTTTCTCTTTTCCTACTGGAACGAAAATTATAGTAAAATAATTATTAATAATTTTTAAACCTTTCACTCGCGTCTATACATTTAATCGTTAACACAAGTCTTCTCGTACGTGATTAAATTTTTTCAAACTTTCGATCGATTTTATAGCTCATGTCATATATTTCAATGAACGAAAGTACTTGAAACGAATTGCTCTTAAACGAAACGATAAAACGTAAATATATTAGCTTCGCGACTGTTCTTACTTAGTCACCGTTCCCAATCTCGCGTGTTCATTCTCCATCGACTTTTTTTTTCTTTTTTTTTTTTTTTTTTTACTTAACAATGTGTGTGAATTTTGTAAGAAATAATTCACTTTTTAAATTTATTATTACCTTCGCGTTACTCTGATATTCATTTTTTTCCTTCCCTTTTTTTCTTTCTTTACTTTTGCATTTTTCTTTCGAGATTTTCTTTTAGAACGAACATTACATTTTCGATCATTTTAATGACAAACGATCGTATGAAATACGATGTTTCATCATTCCTCATTCAATACCGACGAATCATTTCTATTTTATTATTTTCTTTAGCGCTTTTAATAGACGCGCACGTTGATACGGCGTGTGACATAAGTATTGATTTTTGCCACGAATGGGGAACTATATTACAGGCAGCTGTTTCATGATATTCCATGCGCTCTGCAGGATATCGGACGTGGGATACGCATCAGCAATGCAGTCGAACCATTACCAATGCTTACTCTTAATTAATTGATACCAATGTTAATAGACAGAGGATCTCAGTTTTCAAATCGAAAAAGGAAACGACATATCCGCACGATTTCTCATTATTTCATTCATCTATCATTGCGTTTTAATATCGAACATTTTGTTATAATTTATCTTTGAAAATGTCAAATGTTATTTCTCTGCTCATTAAGTTCTTTTCATTTATTTTTTATTTAAACAAACAGTTCCCATTTTGTTTCCCAATTATTAACGATTCGTAACAAATGCAAAACTTCATACATTTCATATATTTTCTTCTCTCTCTCTCTCTCTCTCTCTCTCTCTCTTTTCTTTTCTTCCCTTTCTGGAATATTTTAATATCCATAAAAATGAATTAACTGAGATAAGATTCAACTAATTTTCACTCTCGAATTAATAATATGAAACTGGGTCATCGTCGGGGGATAGTCTTTTTAAATCGTGAATCCCTAATTTAAATTCTAACGAGCTTTATTTCGAATATCCTTCACACTCGGTAGAATAATTTCTTTCAAATGACAAATGTAAATATAATACTTCTACAAATAGTTAAATTATTTTTAAGAAAATAAATTTTATCTACTTTTACATATCTAAGTATATATCTACTTAAGTACACTTTAATATTTTATTAGATTTTTTTTTAATACATACATGTGCGTGTGCGGGGACGTATTTGTGCTTACGTATGTCATTTGACTACTTCCATCTTCTGAAGCAACTAGGAAACGAATCTCGTCTAATTAATTTTCATCCGTTCTCTATACTGGAAGATGCCAATGTTCTTTCCATTTCCGATTCGATCAGGCAAACTCCAGATTACTTGAACTACTACGTTTAATATCGAACTGAAACTCTTCGGAGGAAGTGAATTCTATCACGGATCCTGTTAAAATTTATGATCAATCGTAAAAAGAAATATTCAAGAATTGGTATCTCGATGCATTGAATAAACTCTTTCTCTGCAATATGACCTTTTTCCTTTTCTTTTCTTTCTTTGATTTTTCTTTCTTTTTTTCTTTTTTTTCTTTTTTTTTTTTTTTTTTGTCTGACATGATGACATTATCCCCATTCTCGTTTGGGTTAATGATAAATGATACAATGCATAATTCAGTTTTTATTCTCGAGTCGTGGTCGAATAATCAAGGAAAAAGAAAGTACCGTGAAATATAGTACGTGCTTTTAAGATTTATATTTATATTTAAATCTATAGACATTACGTATCATTCATTATATTATAAATTTTTAAATGATAATGGATAGATATTAGATCAAAACCATCATAGATATTTTTCTTCGTTAAATTCCTGTTCGTCGATCTCCAATAATTTCTCTATAATGATATCCGATTTATCCAGTTTAAGACTTGTTTTTCATCCATAGGGATTCTTCAGAAGAAGCATACAAAAGCAGATAGAATATAGGTGCCTGAGGGACGGCAAGTGTCTGGTGATCAGATTAAATCGGAATCGCTGCCAGTATTGCAGATTCAAGAAGTGCCTAGCTGTCGGCATGTCCAGGGATTGTAAGTATGAGATAAGATCAAATAATCAAACCGCTTTCCTATAGATAATTATCGTACGTCAGAATAATGATATCATGGATTAACTATAATTCTACTAATCAAAGTTGTTACCAGTTTTATATTGGATATAATTGTAGAAAAATTTCGAGAGCTCTATCTTTTCTTTTCTTTTACTTTTCTTTTCTTTTCTTTTCAAAAAATAATACGAATTATATTCTTCAGATAATTTCAATGTTTTAATCCTAAAAAATATATTTCTTATTCAATATCTTTTTTAATTTCACGGTAGATTAATTTCAAGGTTACATTTTAATAAGAGTAAGATAAATCGAAGGACGTTTTTATTACTGATTTTCATTCGATTAAAAAATATAAAAGATAAGAAAAGATCTATTTCAAATCTGCTATTATAAAGCGACATCATTCATTATCATGTTAGATATGTATATCGTTAGATTAGAAAACTAGAAATTCAAGTACGGAAACTCATCTCAACGCGACGTCAACCATACTCTACGAGCTTCCGTTGGCCGGCAGCAACGAGTGGTAAAGTAAATGTGGTGGGAGAGAGAGAGAGAGAGAGAGAGAGAGAGAGAGAAAAGTTACGTGCATAATTAAACGTCAAAGTTCTATCGAGCAACATACATGTGCAAATGACGCTTAAGTCGAAACTTCACGTTCCCTTTTTCCTGAACGTAATAAGCTTATGCGAATCAGTGTTGTTTTTCATGGAAATAGAAATATAACAAATATAAATGTATGTCGATTTTCGTGCATCGATATATATATATATATATATATATATATATATATATATATATATATATATATATATATATTGTCGTATCGCGAAAAGCTTTTATCGTCGATTATCGCGTATTCTCTCTTTGCTTTTATTTGAAAATTAACATCCATTAGCGGCCACCCACGAAGTAATCAAATATATCATATATCATATACCGTTCTACGGTCATTACTCATTACCCTTCTATAATCGAAATTTCGTGTTTCGTCTGAAAGCAAATATAATAATAATAATAATAATAATAATAATAATAATAATAATAGTAATAATAATAATAATATTAATAATAATAATAATAAAATAAATGTTAAATATATAATATATTGTACAGCTGTCAGATACGGCAGAGTGCCGAAACGTTCGCGAGAACGAGGCCCCGAAGATTCCGTACCTACGACCACATCGACGACGACCACATCGACGACTACAACTGGCGTGCAACAGCTCACGTCTTCCGCTGGCACTGGCAATAACAACAATAACAATAACAATAATAATAATAACAACAATAACAACACAAGCAGTCAAAATAATAATAATAATAATAATAATAACAATAACGGACAAGGAGGCAACGCCATGCCAAGAATACCTCCATCAGCGGTCGCTGAAGCTGATCAATCCGACACGGACGTTAAGCAGTTGGCAGTCTACGATGTTATCCTTCAAGTGTCGCAAGCGCATCACGCGCATTGCGGTTTTACTGAGGAATCTACGAGGGGTCTTATACGAAAGCCCATGATAATACCGGTGAGACACTTAACAGATCTCCTAGAGACCATTGCTTTTGCCTTCCCTGCAAACGGGGATGTAATATAACAAATAAGAGCTCTGTACTCGTTAACGAGGTACTCCATCGTTCAATGTTTAATGAGTCCGACGTATCGATCTTCTTGTGTGGATATGCTTAAAAGAATTATCAGTGGCAGATCAAATATTGGAGGACGCCAAGTGTAACCTGATTTTGAGAGTGGCCTTTGACAATTTTTAATAATCTTTTTCTCTTGAATACGCGATAGGTTAAAGTTGTCGATTGAAATATACGTCCTCTATCGTATCTTTTTTTTTTTTCTTTCTTTCTTTTTTTTTGATCATTTTTCTAATTCAAATCTAAAAATACGTTAATACAATTTCCTCTTCAAGCTGTTTCTATGAGAATAGTATCTAATCATAGATACCTATTAGTTGAATTATTATAGTACAAAAGTTTTGACATCCTTTGCTGGAATTGGCAGCAATGCGTGTTTCTTTTGTAATCCTGCTGATTAGGCGAGTGATTCTTCGCAGCCGGCCAGCCCAGAAGATCCAGAGGCAGCCTCCTCGACTGCGGAGACCGTTGAATCGCAGAGAATTTGGCTGTGGCAACAATTCGCGACTAGGGTCACACCGTCGGTACAAAGGGTGGTAGAATTTGCCAAGAGGGTTCCAGGATTCTGCGATCTCTCGCAGGACGATCAACTCATTCTTATAAAGGTTGGCTTCTTCGAGGTCTGGCTCAGTCACATTTCCAAGATGACTACCGATAGCTCGATGACCTTCGAGGATGGTACATATATCACCAGGCAACAAATGGAACTCATGTATGAGGTAACGCTTTTACTACATTACTTTTTTCTTCCCTACGATTATTATCCATCTCATAAATCTAATAATAATTTTACAAATGCTCATACTCAAATGATATTTATTGATCTTACGATTTCTTTTTTTTCTTTTTTTTTCTTTCCAAATTTTGATAAAATTTAGCCCGACTTCGTGGCCGCCTTGATGCAATTCACATCATCTTTAAACGCTCATCAACTGACAGACGCCGAGTTAGGTCTCTTTTCGGGTGCAGTGCTTCTAGGAGAAAGGGCTGGTCTTAACGACGTTAAAGCGGTCCAGAGGCTTCAGGATCGTCTTTTGGAAGCTCTCAGAGTCCAAACTTCAAGAAATCACAATGGCACCGGTGGAGAAGCAACCTCGGCATCTGGCTGTGCCAGCATATCTGGAGTTTCACAGAGGATACCGGAACTCAGGGCGCTTGGTGCAAGGCACGCAAATCTTTTAGATTGGTTTAGGAGAAACTGGACGAAGCTGAAGCTGCCACCTCTCTTCGCCGAGATCTTCGACATTCCCAAGTGCGAGGAAGACCTACAATGAAGAGGTATATACGTTGCTCTTTTTTCTATGCAAATAAAGTTGCAATTCTTATTGACATCTCTTCCCTTTCGATATTGATATTAAAAATATATACGTATATATATATATATTTTTTTTTGTTTTTTTTTTATTTTTTTTTTTTTTTTACGTGAGAGAAGAGAAAAATATTTAATTGGTATGTTTCAGGACCGTATATCGAAACGGCACGGGCACATAATTCCTGCCGGGATAATACTAACTTTCCAGCGCTCATCGCACAAATAGAAAATTCAGGAAACGTTCTCGATTTCGCTGGTAGACGACAATGACGTATCGTTGGTACGATGAGATACGATCGAACGGAAATCATCGATTTTCCACATCTGAATCAAGATGGACCAGACCATCTTTCAAAAGGATCCTCCTGGTCTTTTCTTTTTAACGGAGGGTACGGATTAGCAATAAAAGCAAAACCATTCTCGGTATGGGCCATACATATATGAGAATGAAAATTATTTGCGTCGCTTTATCGCGATGGATATATATATATATATATATATATATATATATATATATATATATATATGTATATATATATATATATTGGAACAAAGATAATGTATATATAAATCGCATTTTATTCGTGATTTTATGGGAATCGTTTCGATGGCGAGAAAGGCGTTTTAAAGTGGAAGTACAAGCAATACATATACAAAGGTTATATGCTAAATCCGCGTAACGCTTCGTTACGTCACTGAGAAATGATAGAATGAAGAAGGAAGATGGGGATCGTTTGAATTCAAAGTATAAAGAGAGAAAAAAAAAAGAAGTTGTACCTTTGACGATACATATTGTAATGACTCGATATTTCGCCCTTGGGAGCGCAATTAAATACTCAATATGTCGGTATGATATTTCGCGTTAAAGTTATTATCGTGTATGCCATCGTCGCAATAAGTGATTCGAAAGTTTGTACGTTTTTGCATTCGACATGCGAGGAAAGCACAAAGAAAAAGAAAAAAAAGGAAAAAAAAAGGAAAGAAAAGAATAAAAAAAAAAAAAGGGAAGAAGAAAAGATAATGCAATCAAGTCCGCGGGTAAGCTTTCGGAGTCCGATCGGTGTTCTTCTCAAAGTTTTAAGAATTTTAGCGTATAATAAGGACTTTGAAAGTTTTGACGACAAAGGGAAACGTTAGACCTTAAGGATAACGAAATATCGCGATATTAGTACATATTTGTAAAATTTTATTCCGCGAAACACCGGCGAACGAAACACCAAATTCATAGACATATCGAAGATGGAATCATAAAGTCGTCTAAAAAGAAACAAAAAAAAGGAAAAAAAAAAGGAAAAAAGAAAAAAGAAAAAAAAGAAAATCTCTTCTACGTTTTCTTGATTAACCTTTTGTCTTTAAAGATTTCAAAGTTGACGTGTGTAACTAGACGGCAATATAAACGTTTGTTACTCGTATTGAAGTACGCTAAAGTACGAAATACTCCGGTGAAACAGTCGCGCAAGCGCAGCTATGAATTATCCTAAAAGAATGAATTCATATTAAACGCAAAGAATGAATGAATCTCACGTTATAAGACTCGAAAGGATATTCTATATAGGGCGTACCGCTCAAAGTAATCTGCTACGAATCTCAATCTATGCAATCTCTATTTTTATTACTTGACAAGTAGAATAGTGTGAATTATCTTTATATATATATATATATACATATATATATATATATGTGTGTGTATATATATATACATATATATCGTGCTGGCTTACTTCAGGGTATTCCGTCAAACAGCCGAACATTTAGAATCATTTTATTCCTAATGTCTTTTCGTGAAATATTATATACACGATTGCTCGAGCAGGTAAAGAATCATTTAAAAAAAAAAAAAAAAGAAAAAAAATATACATACGAAACAATAGCACATTTATCTATGACGAGATAACCGCCGAGCCAGAAACTATCCATCCACAATCTGAGATATTGGTTTTTATAAAAATAAAGCAGCAGAGCCCTGAGGTGAGCGCATTCAACTCTTCGAACTTTGAACACTAATAAATAACTCTCTGACAATGACTAGGATATAATGCGTATCAATATGTAATTATTATAAATA